>NW_026781592.1:0-240020 GCF_030144855.1 Hypanus sabinus | reverse complement strand
ACTGAGTTTAAGAGCCGAGAGGTAATATTGCAGATATATAGGACCCTTCAACCGTCTCCGGTTTCTTTCACCGTCTGAGGAGAATGAGGCACCACACAGCCGATATGTCCAGGCCAGGTAAAATCCTCGGTGATGTTTACATCAATAGTGGTGAGCATGTCTCCATTCCTCCTGCAATTCACGGACCGATTCTTCCCTTCTGCGACATTGAGGAAGAGGTTGCTTTAGAAGCATAGAAACACAGAGAACCTACAGCACAACACAGGCCCATCGGCCCACAAAGCTGTGCCGAACATGTCACTACTTTAGAACTAGCTAGGCTTTACCCAACCCCTCTACTTTTCTAAGCTCCAGGTAGCCATCCAAGAGTCTCTTAAAAGACCTTATCGTTTCCGCCACCACCGACGCCGCCGGCAGCCCATTCCACGCACTCACCACTTTCTGTAAAAAACTTACCCTCCTCGATACACCTCCTCTATACCTACTCCCTAGCAACTTAGGCTCTCTCGTGGCAGCCATATCAGCCCTGGGGAAAAGCCTCTGACTACCCACACGATCAAAGTCTCTCATTATCTTGTCCACCTCTGTCAGGTCACCTCTTCAGGGACAAAAGGCCGAGTTCACTCAACCTATTCTCATAAGGCTTGCTCCCTAATCCAGGCAAGATCCTTGTAAATCTCCTCCGCACCGTTTCTATGGCTTTCACATCCTTCCTGTAGTGAGGCAACCAAAACTGAGCACAGTACTCCAAGTGGGGTCTGGCCAGGGTCCTATATTGCTGCAACTTTACCTCTCGGCTCTTAAACTCAATCCCACGACTGATGAAGGCCAATGCACTGTATGCCTCTTTAACCACAGAGTCAACCGGCGTAGCAGCTTTGAGTGTCCTATGCACTTGGACCCCAAAATCCCTCTGATCCTCCACACTGCCAAGAGGCTTAGCATTAATGCTATATTCTGACATCATATTTGAACTACCAAAGTGAACCACCTCACACTTATCTGGGTTGAACTCCATCTGCCACTTCTCAGCCCAGTTTTGCATCCTATCAATGTCCCTTTGTATCCTCTGACAGCCCTCCACACTATCGACAACAACCCCAACCTTTGTAGTCATCAGCAAATTCACCAACCCATCCCTCCACTTCCTCATCCAGGTCATTTATAAAATTCACAAAGAGCAGGGGTCCCAGAACAGATCCCTGAGGCACACCACTGCTCACCGGCCTCCAAGCAGAATGGGACCCGCCTACAACCACTCTTAGACTTCTGTGGGGAAACCAGTTCTGGTTCCTCAAAGTCTACTTATGCCTCCTTATTTTCTCAATAAGCTTGGCATATGGTACATTATCAAATGCCTTGCTAAAATCCCCCTTCCTCCTGTCGGATCTCTCTTCCCCATTCCTCTTCCTCCTGTGGCATTACTCTCTCCCACACACTTCCTCCTGTGGCATCCCTCTTCCCATCCCCCTTCCTGCTGTCCGATCCCTCTTCCCCATTCCTCTTCCTCCTGTGGCATTACTCTCTCCCACACACTTCCTCCTGTGGCATCCCTCTTCCCATCACTATTCCGCCATCTATTTAGCCGCCCACGCCAGATTTCCACTGTGGCTCTTTTTCCCGCCATTCTATCCTGACCACTCACGTCAGGAAGGTTTTTTTTTCCCTGAACGTTAGAGAATGTGTGGAGCCTATAAGGTCACACCGACAGTCGAAATTACTGACATTCGGTGATTACCGTGGAGCTGGTCAGTGAGGGACATTGTCAGTGATGGGACTCTGCTCAGTGATTGACTGAAGGGTTTAATGTTTCCTGAAATATCCGAGTGAGAGTAATACCCCCCAGACCCGCGGTTTGAATCACTTTGTTCATCAATTTGTCTGTTTGTGTTTAGAATTGTGGGCAATAAACTGGGAGATTCAGGAGTGAAACTGGCGTCTGCGGCTCTGATGAACCCGGAGTGTAAAATACTGAAACTGGAGTAAGTACCAGAATGTGGCAGATTGTGTTTACAGTCGCTGGGTGTCTGACACTGAACATTAATGTGATCAGTAATTGTGTTACTGATAAACACTGGGGATTTGTGCCATCTCCTGTCTCTCTTTTGTCCTTCGCCCTCACTCTCTCTCATCTCCAGGCTGACCAATGTCGGTCTCACAGATTCTGGGGCCGATGATCTCGTCTCCGCTCTCAGTACAAACCCATCACTAACGGATCTGAGACTGGAATCAAACTCTCTGTCAGACTGATCTGTCCCCGCTCTCCGCCGCCTCATACTGACCCGCCCGAGTCTGGAGTGGATCCAGTGAGTGTTCGTGTTAATGTTCAATGTGCTATAATATCAGCGGATCCGCAGGTTTTCTGGTGATATTTGTCTGTGAGTGTTGTTGAAACATTAACCCTGGTCCCCTGTTACTGACACTGTTGTCTGAACTGTTTATTTCATCTTTGTTCTTCCATCTGTTTCAGACTTGACGAGTAATCAATTCAGTGAGACTGGGAAGGAGGAACTGAAGTTTTGCCCGGATACCAGAGCCGGAGGTCTTTTGTGACTGTGAACTTCCGAATGTGTGAAAAATTCTCATCGACGGGACGGGGACATTTTGGCCGACTTCCTGGCATCGCCTTTAATGGCCGCCTTACCCTTTAAGGGCCACGCTTCAGGTAATTCCCAACTTCTGAAACGACGCCGGCTGCGGCTGAGCACTCTGTGACGTAAGAGGAGGTCCCGCACCTACGTGACTCCGCCGCCTGTCCGGTGACGCTGCATCCGCCGTGTTGTTTGCTCTCGGGAGATCAGGCGGAATTTCACACACAGGAAGAGCCCGGGGGGCCGGTGCTCAGACTGAGAAACCAGTATCCGGTTGTGGGATTATCCGGGGAGAGAATCTTTTTGCGCACTTTGGGCAGAGGACGCTGCATTCGACAGTCTGGCCAATATAATGACGTTAAATTGGCAAATCCCTCGGCAGTGACCCTGGATCAGCAGCGATCTCGGACACGGCCCTGAAGTCTGATTTTCTGACCGCCGGTTCCCGGATGCGGAGTGTCGGTGAGAAATGGGACTGAGGATTCAAACTATCACTCGTTGTCGCCGGACAGTTAATTGTGTGTGACTGTGGGGGAATCGGGGGCAGTTTATTCATTCCCGCTCGTCCACGCGCTCTCCTTGCTCCCTCGCTCACTCTCCTTTCTCCCTCGCCCTCTCTCCTTTCTCTCTCGCCCACTCTCCTTGCTCCCTCGCCCACTCTCCTTGCTCCCTCGCCCACTCTCCTTGCTCCCTCGCCCACTCTTCTTGCTCCCTAGCCCACTGTCCTTTCTCCCTCGCCCACTCTCCTTGCTCCCTCGCCCACTCTCCTTTCTCTCTCGCCCACTCTCCTTGCTCCCTCGCCCACTCTCCTTGCTCCCTCGCCCACTCTCCTTTATCCCTCGCCCACTCTCCTTTCTACCTCGCCCACTGTCCTTTCTCCCTCGCCCACTCTCCTTTCTCTCTCGCCCACTCTCCTTGCTCCCTCGCCCACTCTCCTTTCTCCCTCGCCCACTCTCCTTGCTCCCTCGCCCACTGTCCTTTCTCCCTCGCCCACTCTCCTTTCTCTCTCGCCCACTCTCCTTGCTCCCTCGCCCACTCTCCTTGCTCCCTCGCCCACTGTCCTTTCTCCCTCGCCCACTCTCCTTGCTCCCTCGCCCACTCTCCTTTCTCCCTCGCCCACTCTCCTTTCTCCCTCGCCCACTCTCCTTTCTCCCTCGTCCACTCTCCTTTCTCCCTCGCCCACTCTCCTTTCTCCCTCGCCCACTCTCCTTTCTCCCTCGCCCACTCTCCTTGCTCCCTCGCCCACTCTCTTTGCTACCTCGCCCACTCTCCTTGCTCCCTCGTCCACTCTCCTTGCTCCCTCGCCCACACCTTGCTCCCTCGCCCACTCTCCTTGCTCCCTCGCCCACTCTCCTTGCTCCCTCGCCCACTCTCCTTGCTCCCTCGCCCACTGTCCTTTCTCCCTCGCCCACTCTCCTTGCTCCCTCGCCCACTCTCCTTTCTCCCTCGCCCACTCTCCTTGCTCCCTCGCCCACTCTCCTTTCTCCCTCGCCCACTCTCCTTTCTCCCTCGCCCACTCTCCTTTCTCCCTCGTCCACTCTCCTTTCTCCCTCGCCCACTCTCCTTTCTCTCTCGCCCACTCTCCTTGCTCCCTCGCCCACTCTCCTTGCTCCCTCGCCCACTCTCCTTTATCCCTCGCCCACTCTCCTTTCTACCTCGCCCACTGTCCTTTCTCCCTCGCCCACTCTCCTTTCTCTCTCGCCCACTCTCCTTGCTCCCTCGCCCACTCTCCTTGCTCCCTCGCCCACTCTCCTTGCTCCCTCGCCCACTGTCCTTTCTCCCTCGCCCACTGTCCTTTCTCCCTCGCCCACTCTCCTTGCTCCCTCGCCCACTCTCCTTGTTCCCTCGCCCACTCTCCTTGCTCCCTCGCCCACTGTCCTTTCTCCCTCGCCCACTGTCCTTTCTCCCTCGCCCACTCTCCTTGCTCCCTCGCCCACTCTCCTTGCTCCCTCGCCCACTCTCCTTGCTCCCTCGCCCACTGTCCTTTCTCCCTCGCCCACTCTCCTTGCTCCCTCGCCCACTCTCCTTTCTCCCTCGCCCACTCTCCTTTCTCCCTCGCCCACTCTCCTTTCTCCCTCGTCCACTCTCCTTTCTCCCTCGCCCACTCTCCTTTCTCCCTCGCCCACTCTCCTTTCTCCCTCGTCCACTCTCCTTGCTCCCTCGCCCACACCTTGCTCCCTCGCCCACTCTCTTTGCTACCTCGTCCACTCTCCTTGCTCCCTCGCCCACTCTCCTTGCTCCCTCGCCCACTCTCCTTTCTCTCTCGCCCACTCTCCTTGCTCCCTCGCCCACTCTCCTTGCTCCCTCGCCCACTCTCCTTTATCCCTCGCCCACTCTCCTTTCTACCTCGCCCACTGTCCTTTCTCCCTCGCCCACTCTCCTTTCTCTCTCGCCCACTCTCCTTGCTCCCTCGCCCACTCTCCTTGCTCCCTCGCCCACTCTCCTTGCTCCCTCGCCCACTGTCCTTTCTCCCTCGCCCACTCTCCTTGCTCCCTCGCCCACTCTCCTTTCTCCCTCGCCCACTCTCCTTGCTCCCTCGCCCACTGTCCTTTCTCCCTCGCCCACTCTCCTTGCTCCCTCGCCCACTCTCCTTTCTCCCTCGCCCACTCTCCTTTCTCCCTCGCCCACTCTCCTTTCTCCCTCGTCCACTCTCCTTTCTCCCTCGCCCACTCTCCTTTCTCTCTCGCCCACTCTCCTTGCTCCCTCGCCCACTCTCCTTGCTCCCTCGCCCACTCTCCTTTATCCCTCGCCCACTCTCCTTTCTACCTCGCCCACTGTCCTTTCTCCCTCGCCCACTCTCCTTTCTCTCTCGCCCACTCTCCTTGCTCCCTCGCCCACTCTCCTTGCTCCCTCGCCCACTCTCCTTGCTCCCTCGCCCACTGTCCTTTCTCCCTCGCCCACTGTCCTTTCTCCCTCGCCCACTCTCCTTGCTCCCTCGCCCACTCTCCTTGCTCCCTCGCCCACTCTCCTTGCTCCCTCGCCCACTGTCCTTTCTCCCTCGCCCACTCTCCTTGCTCCCTCGCCCACTCTCCTTTCTCCCTCGCCCACTCTCCTTTCTCCCTCGCCCACTCTCCTTTCTCCCTCGTCCACTCTCCTTTCTCCCTCGCCCACTCTCCTTTCTCCCTCGCCCACTCTCCTTTCTCCCTCGCCCACTCTCCTTGCTCCCTCGCCCACTCTCTTTGCTACCTCGCCCACTCTCCTTGCTCCCTCGTCCACTCTCCTTGCTCCCTCGCCCACACCTTGCTCCCTCGCCCACTCTCTTTGCTACCTCGTCCACTCTCCTTGCTCCCTCGCCCACTCTCCTTGCTCCCTCGCCCACTCTCCTTGCTCCCTCGCCCACTCTCCTTTCTCCCTCGCCCACTCTCCTTGCTCCCTCGCCCACTCTCCTTTCTCCCTCGCCCACTCTCCTTTCTCTCTCACCCACTCTCCTTGCTCTCTCGCCCACTCTCCTTGCTCCCTCGCCGACTCTCCTTGCTCCCTCGCCCACACCTTGCTCCCTCGCCCACTCTCTTTGCTACCTCGTCCACTCTCCTTGCTCCCTCGCCCACTCTCCTTGCTCCCTCGTCCACTCTCCTTTCTCGCTCGCCCACTCTCCTTTCTTCTTCGCCCATCCTCCTTGCTCCCTCGCCCACTCTCCTTACCCGCCTCATCCAAGCGCATCTGTGCGCCGACCCTCCGGTTCCACCCCGGCCCCTCCATGTTCCATCTAAACATCTCTAAGATTGCCCACATGCATCTGTCTCAACCGACATCCCCTGCAGTGAATCCGAGGCACCCACCGCAGTCTGTTTTGAAAAAAATACGCAAACTGTCACATCTCCTTTGAATAATTCCATTTTATCTTAAATTTCTGACCCCTGCTATTTGACATTGCAAAAGATATACCCACCGTCCACTCCAGGTGTGCCTGAAAACCCTCTATTAGATCAACCCTCCAAGCTTGCCCGAAGCTCTCGTTATAGCGCATGCACTTTGATCCAAGGCTGTATCCTGCTAAATTTCGTCTGCATCCTCCGCAAAGTCGCGACATCTTTCCTGCATCTCCTCCTTCCGCAGCCGGTCTTGGGACCGTCCATGACGGAATTGTTTAAAATCAGCTCCTGAGCAGCGACGGTGCCTGGGCCCTCAGATGAGAAGTCCGGTGTTCCGCGGTGTGAGCTCGCCCATCTCTGCAAAAACAACGGACACGAGCGCCACCCA
Source organism: Hypanus sabinus (assembly GCF_030144855.1). Taxonomy (NCBI): domain Eukaryota; kingdom Metazoa; phylum Chordata; class Chondrichthyes; order Myliobatiformes; family Dasyatidae; genus Hypanus; species Hypanus sabinus. Next base: position 233,229 of record NW_026781592.1, on the reverse strand, counting down.
CTGGCCGAACAGCGATGGTGCGTCTGCAATCGAAGTCCTGAGCGCCCATTACTGTCAGGCTGGGAGAGAAATTAGCGAACTGGTCTTCACCGCAAGAAACCGAGCGTTTAATGCTTTCCTTTCCCTCTAAGCTCTGTTCGCTTGAATGTTTGGGAACTACCGACCTACTTCAGAGTCTCTCTCTCCGCGCTTGGCCATATTCGAAGGAAGTGATAGGTGACGCCATTTTTAAGCTCTGACCTGAGAATCACCTTTCTGAGATAGCGGCCACATCCGGATTTCAGCCACACCGGTTAGTCTCCCGATACGGTGACACCATCCGAACTCCGAGACACTGCAGGCCAGTCATGATATGTGCACTACTGCGACCCCTAGCGCGTCAAGCGAGGGTGACAGCGATAAAACAAAAAGACGGACAGATATGCCATGTGAAGGGAGTGAATTCACCCAGGATTGAAGGTGAAACTGTTGGTGGATTGGTGGATAACTGTTTGTCAGGTTGGAGGTTGGTGACTAGCGGGGTGCCTCAGGGATCCGTATTGGGTCCAATGTTGTTTGTCATATACATTAATGATCTGGATGATGGGTTGGTAAATTGGATTAGTAAGTATGGAGATGATTCTAAGATATGTGGCGCTGTGGATAATGAAGTAGGTTTTCAAAGCTTGCAGGGAGATTTAGGCCATTTAGAAGAGTGGGCTGAAAGATGGCAGATGGAGTCTAATGCTAATAAGTGTGAGTTGCTACATTTTGGTATGAATAAACCAAATAGGACATACTTCGTAAAAGGTGCATTGAGGAATGCAGCAAAACAGAGTGATCTCGGAATAATGGTGCATAGTTCCCTGAATGTGGAATCTCACGTGGACCTGGTGATGAAGAAAGCTGTTGGTATGCTGGCCTTTGTAAAACACAACATTGAGTTTAAGAGTTGGGATGTAACGTTAAGATTCTACAAGGCATTGGTAAGGCCATATTTGGAGTATTGTGTACAGATCTGGTCACCGAATTATAGGAAAAATAACAACAAAATAGACAGAGAAGATTTACTAGAATGTTACCTGGGTTTCACCACCCAGTTACAGGGAAAGACCTAACAAAGTACGGCTTTATTCTTTGGAGCGTAGAAGGTTGAGGGGGACTTGATCGAGGTGTTTAAAATAATGGGAAGATAGATCGAGTTGACGTGGATAGGTTTTTTCCATTGAGAGTAGGGGAGATTCAATCAAGAGGACATGATATGAGAGTTAGGAGGCAAAAGTTTAAGGGTAACACGAGGGGGAATTTCTTTACTCAGAGACTGGTCGCTGTGTGGAACGAGCTTCCAGTAGAAGTGGTAGAGGCAGGTTCGGTATTGTCATTTAAAGGAAAATTGGATAGGTATATGGACAGGAAAGGAATGGAGGGTTATGCGCTGAGTACAGGTCTGTGGGACTAGGTGTGAGTGAGCATTCGGCATGGATTAGAAGGGCCGAGATGGCCTGTTTCCATACTGTAATTGTTATATGGTTATCGATATTGTTAATCAATACATTAGCAAGCTAACACCAATGGTGGCAGTTCCAACAACAATTGATCAGTTGATTGGCAATCTCCTGAGAGACATTCAGTGCTCAGCCGACTCTGTCGCTGTAAATGAAGAACTGAAAGTGTTTCAAACATTTAAATCGTCATTGTCTACACCTGAATTAAGATTCACTGCTACAGATAAACCACTTATCCGAGACGTTAACGATAAACACAGGATGGAAGTGACACAGGAAAATATAGTCTGAGACCCTGTTTCCATTTATGTTGCGGAAATCTACAATCCAACACAATACAGCTTGATATCTTCCTGAATGAACACTAGGGGGCAGCATCAACCCCTCCTTGGACGCCGCAGCACATATTCTCCCGAGGTAGCGCACCAAATCTATGGCAGTTTCTTCTTCTGCCAGAGATTTCATTCTGCACAGTGATGGCCCCTCAATGATTGAAAGAGTAATTTCAATGGCTGGAGTGGGCTGCTGTTTCCGGATGTGAAATAGTGACTTCAGGAAACATGGTTCCCGTTACCTCAGTGCAACGGGCAGAACTAAAGACAGGGTCGGAACTCCAATCAAGAACGGCCAAGCAGAACAAGAACTCATAAGTGACACAAAACTGCCGTCAGAAATTGACAGTCAAAAGCCACTCCAAAAAGAATAATGCGGAGTGGCGTGGAAATGACTCCGCGGGTAAGGGTGAGAAACGTGTAGCACGGGGAGGGGTAAACGATGGTAGGGTCCTCATTATTAACTGTATGTTAACTGCATATATAAAATGGCTTCTCTGCAGGGTTATAATGAAGTGTTTTTTTTTGTGGGTAACTGATGAGGTAATGCTCTGTTTAGTCGGAATGTTTGGGTTATAATTGATAACGCAGCAACGAACCGACGGTACCAAAGTTGTTCCATTGCCAACACCCCATAAGCTTTCTTAACTACCCTGTCTACCTGGGAGGTAACTTTCAGGGATCTGTGGGCATGTCCCCTGCCGCTTCTCCACACTACCTGGTAGCCCGCCATTTACTTTGTACTCTGCCTTGGAGTTTGTCCTTCCGAAGTGCACACCTCACACTTCCCCGGGTTGAACTCGGGTCCCCCTTTGATCAGCTACTGTTGGTGAAGCTGCGTGCGAGGATTCGCAGGACAGCGGGAAGATCGACGACACCTGTTTACTGGCGTTCCCCCTGTCGTGGATTTCGCCTTGGGTTACAAATATCTCCCTCAACACAACAGAAACAGCTCTGCATTGGAACTGAACCGAACTTTCTAACATCCCATCGTCAGACTGTAACTTTTACCAGCTGAGCTTGTCTTTGTTTGGCGAACTTTATCTGTACTCCTATGTCCGCATAATGCTGCTAACCTTTGATTACCTGGTTAATTTACTATATTTAGCAGTTACTAATAAAATAGTGACTGTTAACCGCAAACTAAAGTGCGTCCTATTGCTGCTGATAGTTTTACAGGGTTGCGAGCATGTAACAGGTACTCTCCCCAGGGTTGCGTGTACCTAACACCACGCAAACGACCGCCGCCGCGCTTGGCACAGCCTTCCTTTAACTTGCTCCAGCTAACCAATCCCAGAGGCCGGCTGGTCGCTGGTCGGAGCTCTTCTTCGTGAATTGCCCCGAAACTCTGGCTTTGAAAATCTCCATCGCCGCCCCTCTTAGGCGCTCCCTGCCGCAGATTGTACAACACGAACCGCTCTCTCCACTCGCCCCCTCTCTCCACTGAGCCCGACCTCTCCTCCCGCAAACTCCGCCCCTCGTCCCTAACGCGCCCCCTCCTCCCACGAACCCCGCCCTCTATTTCCTCTCATCCCGCCCACCTCACACACCCCGCCCTCTCATCCCACTGACACCATCCACACCTCGCAGTGATTCCCCTCCACACGCCACCTCGAACCGCGCCCCCTCCCCTTGTCTCCGTGTCCGCCTCCCTCCGATTGGATCTCCGTCAGACTGTAGTTCAGCGGCCCGCGGACTTCCGAAATTATACATTCCCCCTCCGACATCCGCACTAGCTGCCCCGCAGCGTTGCCCCCGCCCCCAGCATCCGAAAGAGGGGATGGTTATAGACGACCAGACGACCAATCGGATCAATGCGTTTTATTAGCGAAAAGATTCTGCGTCGAGCAGCTGACGGTTCAGGTGGCCTCAGCGAGCTGGAGAGGTGGGACTGATGGTATTCCGGGAGCGCGGGACGTGTCGGTGAGTTGGCGGGGGGGAGGTGGGTGTGTAGGGTCTCGGGGAGGTGGGAGTGTGTCTGGGATCTGTGGACAGGAAGAACCAAACCCCGCATTAAACAGTGGGTAGCTGAAGGGTGTCCCAACTACCCCGTGACGAGCTTTGTAGGGAGGGAGGGGAATATTCCCGAGGGGTGGGCCGCAAGCACAGCGAGGGGTTGGCATCGGTCAGGAAACTCTCGTTTCTCAGACCAAAGGTTCCAGCGGAGCACAGTTACTGAAGTTTTCCTGGATCGCCACCAGAACTGGCAGTTTGTTACTGGGTACGAACACCTCCATGTGGACGAAGTTGTTGGGGTTTCCAATATCGAACTGTGGGCAGGGTCACTCGGTTAGTCATGGGAGTCCCGTCCGCTAACCCCCTTCCCACTGCCACCTCCGTGATCCGCGCTCTCGCGAGACTTCCCTCCACATCCCCGCCACTTCATCCCTCGCTGCTCCCCTCTCCGACTCCTTCAAGCCCTCCTCCACTACACACCTCCCCGACTCCTTCAACCCTCCCTCCCCTACACACCTCCCCGACTCCATCACCGCTTCCTCCCCTACACCCCTCCCCGTCTCTATCACCCCTCCCTACCCTACACTACCGTCCCGTTTTAATCGTCCCTCCCTCCTCCACATCCCTCACCGTCTTTGATAATCCTAACCTCCCTTACACCTCTCCCCGTCTCCGTCACCCCCTCCCTCCCCTAAACCCCTCTCCCACACCGTCACACGCTCCGTCCCCTGCACTTCTCCCCGTCTCTGACCCACCCCGTCCACTTCACTGTCATCCCCCTCTCTCCCCTCTAACCCTCCCGGTCTCCGTCACCTCCTACCTCCCCTGAACCACTCCTCGTCTCGTCACCCCCTCCAGCTCCTACATCTCCTGAAATCTCCGTCATGCACTCGCTCCGCTACGTCCGTCCCCATCTACATCTTACTCTCTCTCCCCAACCCCATCTACGTCCCTGGCAGACCTCCTGGTCTCCATTCCCCTCCCACCCCTCCCCGTCTCCATTCCCCTCCCACACCCTCCTGGTCTCCATTCTCTTCCCACCCCTCCCCGTCTCCATTCCCCTGCCACACACTCCTGGTCTCCATTCCCCTCCCACCCTTCCCCGTCTCCATTCCCCTGCCACACGCTCCTGGTCTCCATTCTCCTCCCACACCTCCCCGTCTCCAATCCCCTCCTACACCCTTCCGATTTCTATTCCCCTCCCACCCCTCCCCGTCTCCATTCCCCTCCCACCCCTCCCGTCTCCATTCCCCTGCCAGAGCTGCTCCCTTCCCGTCTATGTTAATCCTAACCTGCCCTACACCTCTCCCCTCCCACCCCCTCCCGGACTCCATTCCTCTCCCAGCTCCTCCGGGTCTCCATTTCCCTCCCAGCCCCTCCTGGTCTCCAATCCCCTCCCGTCCTCATTCCACTCCCACCCTCTCCTGGTCTCCATTCCCCTCCCACCGTCTCCCGGTCTCCTTTCCCCTCCCACACCCTGCCGGTCTCCTTTCCCCTCCCACCCTCTCCCGGTCTCCATTCCCCTCTCACCCTCTCCCGGTCTCCTTTCCCCTCCCACCCTCTCCCGGTCTCCATTCCCCGCCGACCCTCTCCCGGTCTCCATTCCCCTCTCATCCTCTCCCGGTCTCCATTCCCCTCCCACCCTCTCCCGGTCTCCTTTCCCCTCACACCCTCTCCCAGACTCCATTCCCCTCCCACCCTCTCCCGGTCTCCTTTCCCCTCCTACCCCCTCCCGGTCTCCACTCCCCTCCCACATTCTCCCGGTCTGCATTCCCCTCCCACTCTCTCCCGGTCTCCATTCCCCTCCCACCCCCTGCCGGTCTCCATTCCCCTCCCACCCCCTCCCGATCTCCATTCTCCTCTCACCCCTCCCCGTCTCCAATCCCCTCCTATACCCTTCCGATTTCTATTCCCCTCCCACCCCTCCCCGTCTCCATTCCCCTCCGACCCTCTCCCGGTCTCCTTTCCCCTCCCACCCCCTCCCGGTCTCCATTCCCCTCCCACATTCTCCCGGTCATTCCCCTCCCACTCGCTCCCGGTCTTCTTTCCCCTCCCACCCCCTCCCGGTCTCCATTCCCCTCCCACCCTCTCCCGGTCTCCATTCCCATCCCACCCCCTCCCGGTCTCCTTTCCCCTCCCACCCCCTCCCGGTCTCCATTCCCCTCCCACACTCTCCCAGTCTCCATTCCCCTCCCACCCCCTCCCGGTCTCCATTCCCCTCCCACCCCCTCCCGGTCTCCTTTCCCCTCCCACCCCCTCCCGGTCTTCATTCCCATCCCACCCTCTCCCAGTTTCCTTTCCCCTCCACACACTCACGGTCTTCATTCCCCTCCCACCCTCTCCCGGTCTTCTTTCCCCTCCCACCCCCTCCCGGTCTCCATTCCCCTCCCACCCCCTCCCGGTCTCCATTCCCCTCCCACCCTCTCCCGGTCTCCTTTCCCCTCCCACATTCTCCCGGTCTCCATTCCCCTCCCACTCGCACCCGGTCTCCATTTCCCTCCCACCCTCTCCGGGTCTCCTTTCCCCTCCCACCCCCTCCCGGTCTCCATTCCCCTCCCACACTCTCCCGGTCTCCATTCCCCTCCCACCCCCTCCCGGTCTCCATTCCCCTCCCACCCCCTCCCGGTCTCCTTTCCCCTCCCACCCCCTCCCGGTCTTCATTCCCCTCCCACCCTCTCCCGGTCTCCTTTCCCCTCCCACCCTCTCCCGGTATCCTTTCCCCTCCCACCCACTCACGGTCTTCATTCCCGTCCCACCCTCTCCCGGTCTCCATTCCCCTCCCACCCCCTCCCGGTCACCATTCCACTCCCACCCTCTCCCGGTCTCCTTTCCCCTCCCACCCCCTCCTGGTCTTCATTCCCCTCCCACCCTCTCCCGGTCTGCATTCCCCTCCCACTCTCTCCCGGTCTCCATTCCCCTCCCACCCTCTCCCGGTCTCATTTACCCTCCCACCCCCTGCCGGTCTCCATTCCCCTCCCACCCCCTCCCGGTCTCCATTCCCCTCCCACCCCCTCCCGGTCTCCATTCTCCTCTCACCCCTCCCCGTCTCCAATCCCCTCCTATACACTTCCGATTTCTATTCCCCTCCCACCCCTCCCCGTCTCCATTCCCCTCCCACCCACTCCCGGTCTCCATTCCCCTCCGACCCTCTCCCGGTCTCCTTTCCCCTCCCACCCCCTCCCGGTCTCCATTCCCCTCCCACCCCCTCCCGGTCTCCTTTCCCCTCCCACCCCCTCCCGGTCTCCATTCCCCTCCCACACTCTCCCAGTCTCCATTCCCCTCCCACCCCCTCCCGGTCTCCATTCCCCTCCCACCCCCTCCCGGTCTCCTTTCCCCTCCCACCCCCTCCCGGTCTTCATTCCCCTCCCACCCTCTCCCGGTTTCCTTTCCCCTCCCACCCACTCACGGTCTTCATTCCCCTCCCACCCTCTCCCGGTCTTCTTTCCCCTCCCACCCCCTCCCGGTTTCCTTTCCCCTCCCACATTCTCCCGGTCTCCATTCCCCTCCCACTCGCTCCCGGTCTCCATTTCCCTCCCACCCTCTCCCGGTCTCCTTTCCCCTCCCACCCCCTCCCGGTCTCCATTCCCCTCCCACCCAATCCCGGTCTCCATTCCCCGCCCACCCCCTCCCTGTCTCCTTTCCCCTCCCACCCCCTCCCGGTCTCCATTCCCCTCCCACACTCTCCCGGTCGCCATTCCCCTCCCACCCCCTCCCGGTCTCCATTCCCCTCCCACCCCTTCCCGGTCTCCTTTCCCCTCCCACCCCCTCCCGGTCTTCATTCCCCTCCCACCCTCTCCCGGTCTCCTTTCCCCTCCCACCCTCTCCCGGTCTCCTTTCCCCTCCCACCCACTCACGGTCTTCATTCCCCTCCCACCCTCTCCCGGACTCCATTCCCCTCCCACCCCCTCCCGGTCTCCATTCCACTGCCACCCTCTCCCGGTCTCCTTTCCCCTCCCACCCCCTCCTGGTCTTCATTCCCCTCCCACCCACTCCCGGTCTCCATTCCCCTCACAGCCCCTCCCGGTCTTCATTCCCCTCCCACCCCCACCCGGTCTCCATTCCCCTCCCAGCCCCTCCCGGTCTCCTTTCCCCTCCCACCCTCTCCTGGTCTCCATTCCCCTCCCACTCTCTCCCGGTCTCCATTCCCCTCCCACCCTCTCCCGGTCTCATTTACCCTCCCACCCCCTGCCGGTCTCCATTCCCCTCCCACCCTCTCCCGGTCTCCATTCCCCTCCCACCCACTCCCGGTCTCCATTCTCCTCTCACCCCTCCCCGTCTCCAATCCCCTCCTATACCCTTCCGATTTCTATTCCCGTCCCATCCCTCCCCGTCTCCATTCCCCTCCCACCCACTCCCGGTCTCCATTCCCCTCCGACCCTCTCCCGGTCTCCTTTCCCCTCCCACCCCCTCCCGGTCTCCATTCCCCTCCCACATTCTCCCGGTCTCCATTCCCCTCCCACTCGCTCCCGGTCTCCATTTCCCTCCCACCCTCTCCCGGTCTCCTTTCCCCTCCCACCCCCTCCCGGTCTTCATTCCCCTCCCACCCTCTCCCGGTCTCCTTTCCCCTCCCACCCACTCACGGTCTTCATTCCCCTCCCAACCTCTCCCGGTCTTCTTTCCCCTCCCACCCCCTCCCGGTCTCCATTCCCCTCCCCCCCCCCCTCCCGGTCTCCATTCCCCTCCCATCCCTCCCCGTCTCCATTCCCCTCCCACCCACTCCCGGTCTCCATTCCCCTCCGACCCTCTCCCGGTCTCCTTTCCCCTCCCACCCCCTCCCGGTCTCCATTCCCCTCCCACATTCTCCCGGTCTCCATTCCCCTCCCACTCGCTCCCGGTCTCCATTTCCCTCCCACCCTCTCCCGGTCTCCTTTCCCCTCCCACCCCCTCCCGGTCTTCATTCCCCTCCCACCCTCTCCCGGTCTCCTTTCCCCTCCCACCCACTCACGGTCTTCATTCCCCTCCCAACCTCTCCCGGTCTTCTTTCCCCTCCCACCCCCTCCCGGTCTCCATTCCCCTCCCCCCCCCCTCCCGGTCTCCATTCCCCTCCCACCCCGTCCCGGTCTCCATTCCCCTCCCACCCTCTCCCGGTCTCCTTTCCCCTCCCACCCCCTCCCGGTCTCCATTCCTCTCCCACCCTCTCCCGGTATCCATTCCCCTCCCACCCCCTACCGGTCTCCATTCCTCTCCCACCCTCTCCCGGTCTCCATTCCCCTCCCACCCCATCCCGTTCTCCTTTCCCCTCCCACCCCCTCCCGGTCTCCATTCCCCTCCCACACTCTCCCGGTCTCCATTCCCCTCCCACCCCTTCCCGGTCTCCATTCCCCTCCCACCCCCTCCCGGTCTCCATTCCTCTCCCACCCTCTCCCGGTCTCCATTCCCCTCCCACACCCTCCCGGTCTCCTTTCCCCTCCCACCCCCTCCCGGTCTCCATTCCCCTCCCACACTCTCCCGGTCTCCATTCCCCTCCCACCCCCTCCCGGTCTCCATTCCCCTCCCACCCCCTCCCGGTCTCCTTTCCCCTCCCACCCCCTCCCGGTCTCCATTCCCCTCCCACACTCTCCCGGTCTCCATTCCCCTCCCACCCCCTCCCGGTCTCCATTCCCCTCCCACCCCCTCCCGGTCTCCTTTCCCCTCCCACCCTCTCCCGGTCTCCTTTCCCCTCCCACACCCTCCCGGTCTTCATTCCCCTCCCACCCTCTCCCGGTCTTCTTTCCCCTCCCACCCCCTCCCGGTCTCCATTCCCCTCCCACCCCCTCCCGGTCTCCATTCCCCTACCACCCTCTCCCGGTCTCCATTCCCCTCCCACCCTCTCCCGGTCTCCTATCCCCTCCCACCCTCTCCCGGTCTCCATTCCCCTCCCACCCTCTCCCTGTCTCCATACCCCTCCCACCCTCTCCCGGTTTCCATTCCCCTCCCACCCTCTCCCGGTTTCCATTCCCCTCCCACCCCCTCCCGGTCTCCATTCCTCTCCCACCCCCTCCCGGTCTCCATTAGCCTCCCACCCTCATCCGGTCTCCATTCCCCTCCCACCCTCTCCCGGTCTCCTTTCCCCTCACACCCTCTACCAGTCTCCATTCCCCTCCCACCCTCTCCCGGTCTCCATTCCCCTCCCACCCCCTCCCGGTCTCCATTCCTCTCCCACCCTCTCCCGGTCTCCATTCCCCTCCCACCCCCTCCCGGTCTCCTTTCCCCTCCCACCCCCTCCCGGTCTCCATTCCCCTCCCACACTCTCCCGGTCTCCATTCCCCTCCCACCCCCTCCCGGTCTCCATTCCCCTCCCACCCCCTCCCGGTCTCCTTTCCCCTCCCACCCCCTCCCGGTCTCCATTCCCCTCCCACACCCTCCCGGTCTTCTTTCCCCTCCCACCCCCTCCCGGTCTCCATTCCCCTCCCACCCCCTCCCGGTCTCCATTCCCCTACCACCCTCTCCCGGTCTCCATTCCCCTCCCACCCTCTCCCGGTCTCCTTTCCCCTCCCACCCCCTCCCGGTCTCCATTCCCCTCCCACCCTCTCCCGGTCTCCTATCCCCTCCCACCCTCTCCCGGTTTCCATTCCCCTCCCACCCCCTCCCGGTCTCCATTAGCCTCCCACCCTCATCCGGTCTCCATTCCCCTCCCACCCTCTCCCGGTCTCCTTTCCCCTCACACCCTCTACCAGTCTCCATTCCCCTCCCACCCTCTCCCGGTCTCCATTCCCCTCCCACCCTCTCCCGGTCTCTATTCCCCTCCCAGCCTCTCCCGGTCTCCTTTCCCCTCACACCCTCTACCAGTCTCCATTCCCCTCCCACCCTCTCCCGGTCTCCATTCCCCTCCCACCCTCTCCCGGTCTCCATTCCCCTCCCACCCCTGCTCCCTTCCGGCTTCTGTGTGAATACTCGACCTTGATCAGCAGAAGTTTCCCCAGCATGATGGTCTGGTCCTGCTCACGGTACTTTTTCGCGACGAATATCTGCTCTGAGGCGTGGATGTGACTCTCCGCGTCGGATTTCACCTGGACAGGAACAACACAATCTTCTGTATCTCCCGGGGAGGACAGAGCGGGACGAGGAAGGGTGTCCGGAAGCGAGTGGCGGTACCATTTCTTTTTTACTTCTCCCCACCCAAAATTTCTCCGCTTTTCCTCGTTCCGTCTCTCGCATTTCCCCACCTCGTACCCGTACTCCCCACTCTTCCTCGTCTCTCTCTGATCTATCATTTTATCGTCACTCCATCTCCCTCTTCCCCCCTCTCAGCCTCCCCTGCTCTCTCACCCCCTCACCGTCTCTCTCTTCCTCCTCTCTCCACCTCCCCTGCTCTCTCACCCCCCTCACCGTCTCCCTTTTCCCTCTCCGATTCCGCTGCTCTCTCACCCCCTCACCGTCTCCCTCTTCCCCCTCTCTTCGATTTCCCTGCTTTCTCACCACGCTTCAACGTCTCTCTCTCCTACCGCTCTCTCCCCCACCCCTGCTCTTTCCCCCTCTTTCTGTGTGCCTCTATAATCGTTACCCTGGCCGGGCTTTTCTACATCTCTGTCGCTTCGTCACTGATCTTTCTCCCCTTCTCCTGCCCTGTCCTTCGCCTCACTCTCTGTTCCCTCATTCCACGTTCCCTGCTCGTTCTCACACTTTTCCCGTCTCGCTCTCGCTCTTCTCCCGCTCCCCGTCTGTATCCGTCTACAATCTCTCCAATTCCCCTGCTGGAACTCTCACCTTTTATCCGTGTCTCTACCTTCTCTCTCTCCCTCTCACTCTCTCTCTCTCTCTCGCTCGCGCACTCTACTTCTCGCTCTTTCCTTCTCTCTCCCTCTCCGTGCTCGAAAATTCCTCTGCCCTCCCTCCCCTATCTCGCCTGGCTCCCTGGCTCTCTGCCTCTCACGTTTCTCTGTTTTCCCTGCTCTTTCTCCCCGTATCGCTGTCTCTCTCCCGCATGTCCCCACTTCCCCTACTCTTTCTCCACCCTCCCACCTCTCCCCACTTCCCCTGATCTATCCCCTCCCTCTCCCCGTCTCTCTCTCCCTCCCCCTCTCTCTCTACCTCCCCCCCTCTCTCTCCCCCACTCTGTTCGATCTCCAATTACCCCGCTATTCTCCCTCTCTCCACTCCTGGCTCCTCCTCCTTCCACCTCCCTTTCTCCTATATGCCCCCCGCATTCCGTTTCGTTCTCCAATTTTCCTCCCGCCCTCTAATCCAAACACTCACTCTCCCCCTTCTCCTCCTCCTTCCTTCCCTCTCTCGTCCCCCTCCCTTTCCCATCCTCCTTTCTTCCGTCTCCCTCTACCTCCCTCCCCACCCCTGTACCGACGCCCTCCCCTCTCCTCTCCCATATATCGCCCCTTCACAATTTTCCCGCACTCTTCCCCTTCATCCAGCCTCCGCCCTGTCACTGTCGCCATTATCCCCCCCCCGGTCCTACGCTCAATCCTCTCCTCTCCCTGCTCCAAATGGACTTCCACTGTCTATTCCGTACCTCTACTTCTCTACCCGTCTCTCGCACACATATATATATCTACTTCCCGCTCTTTCCTTCTCTCTCCCTCTCCGTGCTCGAAAATTCCTCTGCCCTCCTTCCCCTATCTCGCCTGGAGATATATATATATATATCACTATTTTGTTCACTTTCTCACCCCGCCTCTCTCTTCCTTCCCCCCGAGGAGGGCAGTTTAAGGGGTGTGGGAGTGGGGAGGACTGTGCTCCTGGTTCTGGAAGAGTTTGGAACAAGCCTCATCTGCGACCTTATGGACCTCTGTCGTGGCCGGCTGTTCTTTTGTCCACACTGGTGCCATCTCTCTCTCTCTCTGTTGCACTTGTTCGTTCGCTGACACTCTCTCTCTCACTCTCTCTCTCGCCACGTCAGGGCCGCTTTTAAAGATCTGGCCCCTCCCTCCACCCCTCCGACATGTCCCTCCCCCCGCTCAGCTATTCCCCGCCCCGTTTTGCCCTCTCTCGGGCTCTTGCCCTCCGCTTGGGGCATGGAACCTGACCCCGGCCCCTTACGGATGTGACCTACTTACGGGAAAGGTGTGCAGAGCATAGGGAACATTCACAGAGATGCTCCTGGGTCTGCGGGGCCTCTGGTTTCAGGAAACATTGAATGGGACAGGATTCTAATGAACGTAGAAGATTGAGAGGGGATTTGATGGAGGTTCACTGGCTTTATCCGCTGTGGTTGGGTGGGACTGCAAACAGTGATCAAAGGTTAAGGGTGAAAGGTGAGAAGTTTAAGGGAATTATGAAGGGGAACGCCTTCACTCAGAAGGTCGTGAGAGTGTGGAATGATCTGCGAGCACGACTGGTCCGTGCGAGCTCGATTCCAACGTTTAGGCGATGTTTGCACAGGTACACGGATAGGAGGCTTCTGGGGGCCTATGATCCAGCTGCAGCGGGCTGGGAAAATGGTTTCCGCATGGGCCAGATGGGCCGAAGGGCGTCCCTGTAAGTCGTGTTTCTCTGTGACTCTATGAGTAGAGTCCCAGAGCCACCAAGCGCCTCTCCTCTGCAAACTTTGCATCAAAGCCATCGATCCCGTCATCCAAATCACTGGCATTATAACGTGAAACGAATCGGTCCCAACAGAGACCCCCCTGGAACAACCCGAGTCACCGGCAGCCAACTAGAAGAAGTTCCCTTTCTCCCCCACACTCTGCCTCCTGCCAATCAGCCAGTATTTGTCCCGTGCCAGTACCTTTCCTGTAAAACCACCGGGTCTTAACTTGTTATGCAGCCTCCTGTGCGGCACCTTGTCAAGGGCCTTCTGAAAATTCAACCACACAACATCCGCCGACTCCCCAATGTCTATCATGCTTGTTATTTCTTCAAATAATTCCAAAAGATACGTCAGGCAGGGTTTTCCCTCGAGGAAACCATGCTGACAGAGACCTATTATATCACGCGCCCCCAAGTACACGGAGACCAGCTACTCCGAAACCACCTACTTAACAACAGAGTCATAGAACACAGAACACAGAATAGTACAGCACATTACAATGTTGTGCCCACTCTCAAACCCTGCCTCCCATATAACCAACCGCCTTAAATTCTTCCAGATACCTGTCCAGTAGTCTCTTAAACTTCACTAGTGTATCTGCCTCCACCACTGAATCAGGCAGTGCAGTCCATGCAACAACCACTCTCTGAGTGAAAAACCTTCCTCTAATATCCCCCTTGAACTTCCCTCCCCTTACCTTAAAGCCACGTCCTCTTGTACTGAGCAGTGGTGCCCTGGGGAAGAGGCGCTGACTGTCCACTCTGTGTATTCCTCATAATATCTTGTACACCTCTATCATGTCTCCTCTCATCCTCCTTCTCTCCAAAGAGTAAAGCCCGTGCTCCCTTCATCTCTGATCATAATCCATACTCTCTAAACCAGGCAAAATCCTGGTAAATCTCCTCTGTACCCTTTCCAATGCTTCCACATCCTTCCTATAGTGAGGCGACCAGAACTGGACACAGTACTCCACCTGTGGCCTAACCAGAGTTTTATGGAGCTGCAATATTACAGCGCGTCTCTTAAACTCTATCCCTTGACTTATGAAAGCTAACACCCCATCAGCTTTCTTAACAGGCCCTTCGGCCCACAATGTTGTGCCGACCCTCAAACCCTGCCTCCCATATAAACCCCCACCTTAAGGTCCTCCAGATACCTGTCCAGTAGTCCAAACACTGAGGTCAAACTAAATAGCCTGTAATTTTCTTTCTTCAATATCACCAAAGTGTGCTCACCGAAGGAGGGTGCAGAGGGTGTAGATAGATGCCTGAAGGTTTTTATTCTCCACTCGGTGAGGGTCAGCCCAGAAGCAGAGGAAACGGCTAAAGGGGAAGATTGGAAGATATACGGGCAACGTGACTTGGGAATTCCCCATTAAAAGGGCAGGACGGGCTGCCGGGGCGAAGTGGTGACTCTGGGCTCGGTGTCGATCGTTCACGGACACGGATGGTTCAGCCGAAGAATCTTTGATATCCTTTTTTTTAAAAAAAAGGTAACCAAAACTGAAACTAGGAATACGTTGGTTCATCACAAGCTGGAATGCAGAACACGATATCTGCCGGAAAGATAAGTGCAGGTGAAACAGTTTGAAGAAGTTGCGGGTCATTTCCACAGTGGGATGCTAAAGGGGGCACTGAATTTCCGTTCTACAGACCGACAAACACAAGGCGGATAATTTTACCACTGACCACCTATTAACGCCGCCACTCTATCATAGTCCCAAACCGAACTACACATCGACAATTCCCAACCTCATGCCCCTACACCGCCCCCCACCCCAATTCCGGGCAACGCACCCGGTTATACTGAACTTCCCCGCCCCTGACCCTCAGCAACACCGAATGATCTTCAGGACCCTGACCCACTCCGCAAATGTTCCAACACATATGTAATTCCAACACAAAGCCAGACCCGATCCCTCCCCCACCCTCGCCTTGTACACACAAGCCTATGACGGCACCTGGCACCCCGCACACTCTTAATCATTTTAAGAATTAATGAGGAGAGGTCACAGGAAAGGCAAATGGGTTTGAACTATGTACTCAGATCGACACGCACGCGAGGGCTAATTTCCCCCACTGACCAGGAAACAGAAATGTCCAGAATTGACCCAGTAACTCCGTGTACAAAAATGCATATGGTAAAATATCTGCACACAACGGGTAGTGCGGAGCGTTACATTCTGCGTAGCGGGAATGATATTCCGAAGGAACATTTCATTCCGTGCACCGGAGATCGCGGCGTAATAAGGCAATTGGCAAGGGACAAGAAGGAGAAGTTCGGTTCAAAGTTCAAAGTACATTTTGGTATCAGAGTGCATACATGACATCACAGGCAAGCTTAAGATTCTCTCCTCTTGGGCATATAACCATATAACAATTACAGCTCAGAAACAAGCCATCTCGGCCCTTCTAGTCCGTGCCGAACGCTTACTCTCACCTAGTCCCACCGACCTGCACTCAGACAATAACCTCCATTCCTTTCCTGTCCATATGCCTATCCAATTTTACTTAAAATGACAATACCGAACCTGCCTCTACCACTTCTACTGGAAGCTCATTTCACACAGCTACCACTCTCTGAGTAAAGAAGTTCCACCTCGTGTTACCCTTAAACTTTTGCCCTCTAACTTTCAACACATGTCCTCTTGTTTGAATCTCCCCTACGCTCAAAGGAAAAAGCCTATTCATCCAACTCTATCTATCACGCTTATAATTTTAAATATCTCTATCAAATCCCCCCTCAACCTTCTGCGCTCCAAAGAATAAAGACCTAACTTGTTCAACCTTTCCCAATAACTTCGGTGCTGAAACCCAGGTAACATTCTAGTAAATATTCGCTGTACTCAGTCTATTTTGTTGACATCTTTCCTATAATTCGGTGACCAGAACTGTACACAATTCTCCAAATCCGGCCTTACCAATGCCTTCTAGAATTTCTCTTCCTCTCTCTCTCTCTCTCTCTCTCTCTCTCTCTCTCTCTCTCTCTCCCTCCCTCTCTCTCTCTCTCTCTCTCTCTCTCTCTCTCCCTCTCTCTCTCTCCTTTACTGTCTCTCCCTCTCTCCTCTCTCCCTCTCTCCCCCCTCTCTCCCTCTCTCCCTCTCTCTCTCCCCTCTCCCTCTCTTTCTCTCTCTCTCTCTCTCTCAGTCTACAACCTGTTCCTTGTTGTAGTTGTTACACCACTCTGGCAGATTCTCAGCCCGCAACGGTGGTGTCATCAGCGATCTTGTCTCTAGTGTTGGTGTTGTACTTAGCCGCACAGTTGTTGTTTCCTGGCAAACGTGCTCTTGATAACTGAGGAACTTTCGAAAGCAGGAACAGACCATAAGACCGTAACACAAAGGAGCAAAAGTCGGCCATTCGGCCCATCGACTCTGATTCGCCATTTGACCATGCGCTGATCCAATCTCCCCTTCAGTCCCATTCTCCCCGCCATCTCACCATAACCTTTGATGCCCTAGAGCGTGTACATATTTATCTCAGAATAAATACGAAAGGTAGCGGGTTCAGAGAACCATGGTCTACGACGGGCGTTTAGGGACCAGGTGAGGACGATGAAGGAGGCGCAGAGGAATCATGGGTAGAAAGAAGTGGAAGAGGCGCTTCGGCTGGAGTAGTGAGAGCGGTTTGGAGCCTCTTATACAAGAAAGGTTGTATCGACACTGGAGAGGGTTCAAAGGGCGTCTCCGAAATTGATTCAGGGTTTGTCAGGCTTAAGATATGATGGCAGTTGTTTTTTTTTGTTGTGGGCCTGTACTTACTGGAATACAGAAGGAGGGCGGCGTCTCATTGAAACACATCGGATGTTGAAAGACAAAAAAAGAGTAGAACAGTTGAGGATGTGGGTACAGCACATGCCTGATCTGCAACTGCTCTCAAAATTTCACATTTGAATGCCTCTCTCCCACAAAGCACAACTTTGCTAAGGAACAGCACACCCCATTCCACACACCAGCCAGGTCCTTACTGACCTGAAATGAGATGAGTCGAGGGATAGCTTTTCAGAGTCGCGGGGTAATGATGCTGCTCAATAAAACTCTGGTCAGGCCACACTTGGAGTAATGTGTCTGGTTCTGGTCGCCTCACTAGAGGAAGAATGTGGAAGCATTGGAAAGGGTACAGAGGAGATTTACCAGGATGCTACCTGGTTCAGAGAGTATGGATTATGATCAGAGATTAAGGGAGCCAGGGTTTACTCTTTGGAGAGAAGGAGGCTGAGAGGAGACATGATTGAGGTGTACAAGATATTAAGAGGAATAGACAGAGTGGACAGCCAGCGCCTCTTCCCCAGGGCACCACTGCTCAGTACAAGAGGACATGGCTTTCAGGTAACGGGAGGGAAGTTCAAGGGGGATATTAGAGGAAGGTTTTTCACTCAGAGAGTGGTTGGTGCGTGGAATGGACAGCCTCAGTCAGTGATGGAGGCAGACACACTAGTGAAGTTTAAGAGACTACTAGACAGGTATATGGAGGAATTTAAGATGGAGTGTTACATGGGAGGCCGGGTTTGAGGGTCGGCACAACATTGTGGGCCGAAGGGCCTGTAATGAGCTGTACTATTCTATGTTCTATGACCCCCATCAAAACTGGCCTTTGTCCTAATTGGAATCTCAATCCGAGGACTAGACCTGCCTTTTTCGCATATTATTATTATTGCAACTAATGGTATCGAAATTACTGGATGCAAGGAGTCCCTCTGCATCAACTTCCGTCACCAGCCCTGTCGTATTACCGAAAAGCAGATCAAGTCAGCACGCTCCCTCCTTGGAACTTCTGTGTTCTAATTAAGAAAGTTTCCCTAAATTCATCTGACAAACTCTGTCCCAGCTAGGTAGTTTACAAGTTGGGAGTCCCAATCAATTTGTGGAAAGTCAAAATCATCCCCTACCACGAACTTATTTTTTCCCGTAACACTCTGAGATCCCTCCCCCTAATTGTTCTCCTAAATAAAGCGGACTGCCGGTTGACGGAGTGTGTGATGGGACGGTGTGGAGGGAGATTCACTCTCTGTCTGACCCTGGGAGCGTGTTAAGGGACGGTGAGGAGTGAGATTCGCTCTGTGTCTGACCCCGGGAGTGTGTGATCGGACGGTGTGGAGGGAGACTCACTCTGTGTCTGACCCCGGGAGTGTGTGATGGGACGGTGTGGAGGGAGATTCACGCTGTGCCTGACCCCGGGAGTGTGTGTTGGGACGGTGAGGAGGGAGCTTCACTCTGTGTCTGACCCCGGGAGAGTGTGATGGGACGGTGTGGAGGGAGATTCACTCTGTGTCTGACCCCGGGAGTGTGTGTTGGGACGGTGAGGAGGGAGCTTCACTCTGTGTCTGACCCCGGGAGAGTGTGATGGGACGGTGTGGAGGGAGATTCACGCTGTGCCTGACCCCGGGAGTGTGTGATGGGACGGTGCGGAGGGAGATTCACTCTGGGTCTGACCCCGGGAGTGTGTGATTGGACGGTGTGGAGGGAGATTCACTCGGTGACTGAACCCGGGAGTGTGTGATGGGACGGTGTGGAGGGAGATTCACCCTGGGTCTGACCCCGGGAGTGTGTGATGGGACGGTGTGGAGGGAGATTCACTCTGTGTCTGACCCCTGGAGTGTGTGCTGGGACGTTGTGAAGGGAGATTCACTCTGTGTCCGACCCCGGGAGTGTGTGATGGGACGGTGCAAGGGAGATTCACTCCGTGTCTGACCCCGGGAGTGTATGATTGGACGGTGTGGAGGGAGATTCGCTCTATGTCTGACCCCGGGAGTGTGTGATGGGACGGTGTGGAGGGAGGTTCACACTGTGTCTGACCCCTTCTTTATTCCTGACCCTTTTTTTTAATTACAAAATCCTTTATTACAAATTTCTGTGCTATACAATATATACAAAACAGTGGGAAACACAACTACTGCACTACAAATAGACAATAGACATTACACCAGAATGTTGCCATCCCTATCTACGATGGCATTTACACCCCCCGGAGCCCAACGGTCTCGAAACTCCTCCAAGGCCGCTGTGGACTGCGCGTGTTCCTTTTCAATAGTTACCCGGGCACGAACATACCCCCTAAACATCGCCAGCCAGCCTGCCCGGGGAGATCCTCCCGCCACCCCTTTCCAAGACCCTCGGATGGCGGATTTCGCCAGCCCCAGGAGCAAGTTGACTAGGACATCCTCATCCCTCCATGCCCCCTTCCTTACTGGATGACCATATATAAACAGGGTTGGACTAAAATGCAGCCAGAAGGCGAGAAGCAGCCCACGCAAATATGCAAAAAGAGGCTGCAGCCTCTCACACTCCATGTACATGTGGTACACGGTCTCCTCCAGCCCGCAGAAGTGGCATGTGGGTGGGAAGTCCATGTACAAACTGAAAAACTTACTGCAGGGCACCGCCCTATGCAGTACCCTCCAGCCGAGATCCCCCAGGTGCATGGGAAGAACCCCGGCGTAAAGGGACTTCCAGTGGGGACCCTCCTCACCTCTGGGTGGAAGGACTGACCGCCATGGCGTGTCGGGACGGTGCACAAGGGCAAGGAAGTGGAGAATGTGGAGTAGCAGCCCATACAGATACCTCCTACTTGCATCCCTGAATGGGACAGTGGGTATCGATGAGAGACGGCTCAATTTGTGTGGACACGGCTCCCGGAGAAGATTGCGGGGTCTGGGCCCGACCAGCAGCTCGGCCTGAGTCGGTCCACACAACTGAGCCGCACCGACAGCCACTGAGGTAGGGCAAGGGCCGGCCAGGACCCCGCCCTCCGCCTGAGGAGGGAATTCCCGGCCTGAGGCGACCATGTTCCAGACTCTCAGTAGGTCCTGATAGAAGCCGGGCAGACTCCGCAAAGCAGCACGGCTGACGCCCGCCAGTGGTAGCCTCATGTCTTCCGGAGGAAGAAAGTCGCCAACACGTGCCACCTGGGAGGGTGCTCGGCGTACAGGAATCTCTGCAGAGTCCTGAGGCGGAGTGCCGCCAGCTGCGTTCGGACGCACACCAGCGACTGTCCGCCCTCTCCCACTGGGAGACTCAAGACCGCTGCAGAGACCCAGTGTTTCCTGTTGCCCCAGAAGAAGTCCACTAATTTCCTCTGCACTCTTGCAACAAACGGGGCAGGAGGGGCCAAGGTGACCATCCGATACCACAACATGGAGGCCACCAGCTGGTTTATGACCACAACCCTCCCTCCATAGGAAAGCACCCTGAGAAGGCCTGACCAGCGCCCCAGCAGGGCCATGACTTTCATCTCCAGGTCCTGCCAGTTCACCAGCCAGGTTTCCCCAGAAGGACTCAGGTAGACTCCCAGATAGAGGAGACGCCTAGTACTCCACTCAAAAGCTCTCATCTCCTCCGGCAGGGAGTCCACCTGCCACTGACCCACTAAGAGTCCGGAACATTTCGCCCAGTTGATCCTGGCGGAGGATGCCGCCAAGAAATCATCTTGGCACTCGCGCATCCTCCGCAGGTCATTGGGATCTGTCATCATGAGGAGTACATCATCGGCGTAGGCCGAGAGGACGACCTCCATGTCCGGTTCACGCAGAACCAGACCTGTCAGTCTTCGCCGTAGGAGGCTCAGGAATGGCTCGACACAGATCGCATACATTTGACAGGACATGGGGCATCCCTGACGTACTCCTCTCCTGAAGGCAATGGGTAATGCCAGTGATCCATTGACCTTAACGAGGCACTCTACGACAGAGTAGAGGAGCCGAACTCGGGCCACAAAGTGTGGTCCGAGCCCAAAGGCCTGCAGAGTGCCCACCAGGAAACTGTGGTCTACCCGGTCAAACGCCTTCTCCTGGTCAAGAGAAAGAAACGCTGCCGGGGTCCCAGTCTCCTGGTACAGGTGGATCAGGTCCCGTACTAGGTGGACATTGTCCTGGATGGAGCGGCCCGGGACTGTGTAAGATTGGTCAGGATGAATCACCTGTCTCAGTACTGAACCAAGACGGTTGGCCATTGCCCGGGCGAAGATCTTGTAGTCCGCGCACAAGAGGGAGACCGGGCGCCAGTTCTTTAGCAGGCGAAGGTCTCCCTTCTTGGGCAGCAGGACCACGACAGCTCTCCGCCATGAAAGGGGCAATTCCCCGGTGGCTAGGCTCTCCCCTAGAACAAGGCTGTAATCGACCCACAGGACATCCCAAAAAGCCTGATAAAACTCCACACTCAGACCATCTAAGCCAGGGGATTGACCCCGGGAGTGTGTTATGGGACGGTGTGGAGGGAGATTCACTCTATGTCTGACCCCGGGAGTGTGTTATGGGACGGTGTGGAGGGAGATTCACTCTATGTCTGACCCCGGGAGTGTGTGATCGGACGGTGTGGAGGGAGATTCACTCTATGTCTGACCCCGGGAGTGTGTGCTTGGACAGTGTGGAGGGAGATTCACTCTATGTCTGACCCCGGGAGTGTGTTATGGGACGGTGTGGAGGGAGATTCACTCTATGTCTGACCCCGGGAGTGTGTTATGGGACGGTGTGGAGGGAGATTCACTCTGTCTGACCCCTTTTTTTTTATTACAAAATCCTTTATTACAAATTTCGGTGCTATACAATATATACAAAACAGTGGCAAACACAATTACTGCACTGCAAATAGACAATAGACATTACACCAGAATGTTGCCATCTCTATCCACGATGGCATTTACACCCCGCGGAGTCCAACGGTCTCGAAACTCCTCCAAGGCCACTGTGGACTGCGCGTGTTCCTTTTCAATAGTTACCCGAGCACGAACATACCCCCTAAACATTGCCAGGCAGTCTGCCCGGAGAGATCCTCCCGCCACCCGTTTCCAAGACCCTCGGATGGCGGATTTCGCCAGCCCCAGGAGCAAGTTGACTAGGACATCCTCATCCCTCCATGCCCCCTTCCTTACTGGATGACCATATATAAACAGGGTGGGACTAAAATGCAGCCAGAAGGCGAGAAGCAGCCCACGCAAATATGCAAAAAGAGGCTGCAGCCTCACACAGTCCATGTACATGTGGTACACGGTCTCCTCCAGCCCGCAGAAGTGGCATGCGGGTGGGAAGTCCATGTACAAACTGAAAAACTTATTGCAGGGCACTGCCCTATGCAGTACCCTCCAGCCGAGATCCCCCAGGTGCATGGGAAGAACCACGGCGTAAAGGGACTTCCAGTGGGGACCCTCCTCACCTCTGGGTGGAAGGACCGACCGCCATGGCGTGTCGGGACGGTGTACAAGGGCAAGGAAGTGGAGGATGTGGAGTAGCAGCCCATACAGATACCTCCTACTTGCATCCCTGAATGGGACTGTGGGTATCGATGAGAGACGGCTCAAGTTGTGCGGACACGGCTCCCGGAGAAGATTGCGGGGTCTGGGCCCGACCAGCAGCTCGGCCTGAGTCGGTCCACACAACTGAGCCGCACCGACAGCCACTGAGGTAGGGCAAGGGCCGGCCAGGACCCCGCCCTCCGCCTGAGGAGGGGATTCCCGGCCTGAGGTGACCATGTTCCAGACTCTCAGTAGGTCCTGATAGAAGCCGGGCAGACTCCGCAAAGCAGTACGGCTGACACCCGCCGGTGGTAGCCGCATGTCTTCATGAAGACAGCAGCCCCTCCGGAGGAAGAAAGTCGCCAACACGTGCCACCTGGGAGGGTGCTCGGCGTACAGGAATCTCTGCAGAGTCCTGAGGCGGAGAGCCGCCAGCTGCGTTCGGACGCGCACCAGCGACTGTCCGCCCTCTCCCACTGGGAGACTCAAGACCGCTGCAGAGACCCAGTGTTTCCTGTTGCCCCAGAAGAAGTCCACTAATTTCCTCTGCAGTCTTGCAACAAACGGGGCAGGAGGGGCCAAGGTGACCATCCGATACCACAACATGGAGGCCACCATCTGGTTTATGACCACCACCCTGCCTCGATAGGAAAGCACCCTGAGAAGGCCTGACCAGCGCCCCAGCCGGGCCATGACTTTCATTTCCAGGTCCTGCCAGTTCGCCAGCCAGGTCTCCCCAGAAGGACTCAGGTAGACTCCCAGATAGAGGAGACGCCGAGTACTCCACTCAAAAGCTCTCATCTCCTCCGGCAGGGAGTCCACCTGCCACTGACCCACTAAGAGTCCGGAACATTTCGCCCAGTGGATCCTGGCGGAGGATGCTGCCGAGAAAATGTCTTGGCACTCGCGCATCCTCCGCAGGTCATTGGGATCTGTCATCATGAGGAGTACATCATCGGCGTAGGCCGAGAGGACGACCTCCATGTCCGGTTCACGCAGAACCAGACCTGTCAGCCTTCGCCGTAGGAGGCTCAGGAATGGCTCGACACAGATCGCGTACAATTGACAGGACATGGGGCATCCCTGACGTACTCCTCTCCTGAAGGGAATGGGTGCTGCCAGTGATCCATTGACCTTAACAAGGCACTCTGCGGCAGAGTAGAGGAGCCGAACTCGGGCCACAAAGTGTGGTCCGAGCCCAAAGGCCTGCAGAGTGCCCACCAGGAAACTGTGGTCTACCCGGTCAAACGCCTTCTCCTGGTCAAGAGAAAGAAACGCTGCCGGGGTCCCAGTCTCCTGGTACAGGTGGATCAGGTCCCGTACTAGGTGGACATTGTCCTGGATGGAGCGGCCCGGGACTGTGTAAGATTGGTCAGGATGAATCACCTGTCTCAGTACTGAACCAAGACGGTTGGCCATTGCCCGGGCGAAGATCTTGTAGTCCGCGCACAAGAGGGAGACCGGGCGCCAGTTCTTTAGCAGGCGAAGGTCTCCCTTCTTGGGCAGCAGGACCACGACAGCTCTCCGCCATGAAAGGGGCAATTCCCCGTTGGCTAGGCTCTCCCCTAGAACAAGGCTGTAATCGACCCACAGGACATCCCAAAAAGCCTGATAAAACTCCACACTCAGACCATCTAAGCCAGGGGATTGACCCCGGGAGTGTGTTATGGGACGGTGTGGAGGGAGATTAACTCTGTCTGACACCGGGAGTGTGAGATGGAACAGAAACCTCAAATAAAACTCGAGTCTGACACAAGTCAGGAAGATACGGTGGTTTATTGATTTTTTATGAGATATATCAATGAAACAATGTGTGAGCTGCTAACGTGCGGGAATAAATAATCTGCTGACAGTCACACACAATTAACTGACCGGCGACAAGGGGTGACCGGTTGAATAATAACCAGTCCCGTTTCTCACCGTCACTCTGCATCGGGGAACTGATTATAAAATTATAAAACTGATAATAAAATCACACTTCGGGGCCGTGTCCGGGATCGCTGCAGATCCAGGGTCACTGCCGAGGGATTTGTCCATTTAACATCATTATATCGGCCAGGCTGCCGAATGCACCGTCCTCAGCAAAGGGGGCAAAAGGATTCTCTCCCGGGACCATCCCCCCCCCCCACCCCGGGACACCGGTGTCCCAGACTGAGCCCCGGACCCCGGGCTCTTCCTGTCCGGGTAATTCCCCGGGGAGTCACGTGGGGAGTCTCCAACACGCACTTCCGGCGGAAGCTGCCCCGCCGGACAACAGGCGGAAACACGTCACTGCAGGACCGCTGCGAGCGACGCACACAGCGCGAGGCCCGAGCCGGTTCCGTTAAAACCGTTGGGAATCAGTCCCGGCGCGCGGCCGTTAAAGGTAAGGGCGGGAGTTAAAGGGGAGGGCGGGGAGTCGGCCAAATGTCCCCATCCCGCGGGCGGGGATGTTCACACATTCAGATCCACTGTCAGTCCGGGTCTGGGTTCCTGTAGAGATCTCAGTTCCTTCAACCCGGTCTCACT
The DNA here is from genome assembly GCF_030144855.1 of Hypanus sabinus. Taxonomy (NCBI): domain Eukaryota; kingdom Metazoa; phylum Chordata; class Chondrichthyes; order Myliobatiformes; family Dasyatidae; genus Hypanus; species Hypanus sabinus. The sequence continues at coordinate 208,265 of NW_026781592.1, read as the reverse complement.
GAACCGATTCCCCACATTCAGATGTTCACAGATCCACCATCAGTCCGGGTCTGGGTTCCTGTAGAGATCTCAGTTCCTTCATCCCGGTCTCACTGAACCGATTCACCACATTCAGATGTTCACAGATCCACTCTCAGTCCGGGTCTGGGTTCCTCCAGAGATCTCAGTTCCTTCATCCCGGTCTCACTGAACCGATTCACCACATTCAGATGTTCACAGATCCACTCTCAGTCCGGGTCTGGGTTCCTGTAGAGATCTCAGTTCCTTCATCCCGGTCTCACTGAACCGATTCCCCACATTCAGATGTTCACAGATCCACCATCAGTCCGGGTCTGGGTTCCTGTAGAGATCTCAGTTCCTTCATCCCGGTCTCACTGAACCGATTCACCACATTCAGATGTTCACAGATCCACCATCAGTCCGGGTCTGGGTTCCTGTAGAGATCTCAGTTCCTTCATCCCGGTCTCACTGAACCGATTCACCACATTCAGATGTTCACAGATCCACTCTCAGTCCGGGTCTGGGTTCCTGTAGAGATCTCAGTTCCTTCATCCCGGTCTCACTGAACCGATTCCCCACATTCAGATGTTCACAGATCCACCATCAGTCCGGGTCTGGGTTCCTGTAGAGATCTCAGTTCCTTCATCCCGGTCTCACTGAACCGATTCACCACATTCAGATGTTCACAGATCCACTCTCAGTCCGGGTCTGGGTTCCTGTAGAGATCTCAGTTCCTTCCTCCCGGTCTCACTGAACCGATTCACCACATTCAGATGTTCACAGATCCACTCTCAGTCCGGGTCTGGGTTCCTGTAGAGATCTCAGTTCCTTCATCCCGGTCTCACTGAACCGATTCACCACATTCAGATGTTCACAGATCCACTCTCAGTCCGGGTCTGGGTTCCTGTAGAGATCTCAGTTCCTTCATCCCGGTCTCACTGAACCGATTCACCACATTCAGATGTTCACAGATCCACTCTCAGTCCGGGTCTGGGTTCCTGTAGAGATCTCAGTTCCTTCATCCCGGTCTCACTGAACCGATTCACCACATTCAGATGTTCACAGATCCACTCTCAGTCCGGGTCTGGGTTCCTGTAGAGATCTCAGTTCCTTCATCCCGGTCTCACTGAACCGATTCACCACATTCAGATGTTCACAGATCTACTCCCTGTCCGGGTCTGGGTTCCTGTAGAGATCCCAGTTCCTTCATCCGGGTCCAACTGAACCGATTCACCACATTCAGATGTTCACAGATCCACCATCAGTCCGGGTCTGGGTTCCTGTAGAGATCTCAGTTCCTTCTCCCCGGTCTCACTGAACGGATTCCCCGCCAGCCTGAAACAGATGGGAGAATAAAGATGAAATAAACAGATCACACAACAGTGTCAGTAACAGGGGACCGGGGTTAATGTTTCAACAACACTCACAGACAAATATCACCAGAAAACCCACGGATCCGCTGATATTTTATCACATTGAACATTAACACAAACACTCACCGGATCAGCTTCAGACTCGGGTGGGTCAGTATGAGGCGGCGGAGAGCGGGGACAGATCGGTCTGTCAGAGAGTTTGATCCCAGGTTCAGTTCCGTCAGTGATGGTTTTGTACTGAGAGCGGAGACGAGATCCTCGGCACCAGAATCTGTGAGACCGACATACCTCAGCCTGGAGATGAGAGAGAGTGAGGGTGAAGGACACAGAGAGACAGGAGACGGTACAAATCCCCAGTGTTTATCAGTAACACAATTACTGATCACATTAATGTTCAGTGTCAGACACCCAGTGACTGTAAACACAATCTCCCACAGTCTGGTACTTACCACAGTTTCTGTATTTTACACTCCGGGTTCCTCAGAGCCGCAGACACCAGTTTCACTCCTGAATCCCCCAGTTTATTACGACTCAGGTTCAGATCAGTCAGTGATGGGTTTGTACTGAGAGCGGAGACGAGATCCTCGGCACCAGAATCTGTGAGACCGACACGGATCAGCCTGGAGATGAGAGAGAGTGAGGGTGAAGGACACAGAGAGACAGGAGACGGTACAAATCCCCAGTGTTTATCAGTAACACAATTACTGATCACATTAATGTTCAGTGTCAGACACCCAGTGACTGTAAACACAATCTCCCACAGTCTGGTACTTACCACAGTCTCTGTATTTTACACTCCGGGTTCCTCAGAGCCGCAGACACCAGTTTCACTCCTGAATCCCCCAGTTTATTATCGTTCAGTCTAAACACAAACAGACAAATTGATGAACATTGTGATTAAAATCGTCCGTCTGAGGGCATTTCTCTCACCCGGATATTTCAGGGAACATTAAACCCTTCAGTAATTCACTGATCATAGATCCCATCACTGTCAATGTCCCTCACTGCCCAGCTCCAATGAATTCACCGAATGTCAGTAATTTCGTCTGTCGGTGTGACCCTGTAAACTCCACATATTCTCTCTCATTCCCTAATGGTTAGAAAAGTGTTCCTGACGTGAGACAGTCGGAAAGGGCAGGTGTGAAGGGGAGAAGTCAAACAGTGAGGAAGATTTGAGAATCGGGAAATGTCGATGGGAGATGGAGGAAGAGACATCACCTAAGGTAAAGGATGGAAAGACACAGAAGGAAGCGGATGTGGAAGAAAGATCCCAGTAGAGGAGGGGGATGAGGAAGAGAAATCCCACAAGAGGAAGGGGGATGGGTCAGAGAGATCCCACACGAGGAAGGGGGATGAGGAAGAGAAATCCAACAGGAGGAAGGGGGATGGGTCAGAGAGATCCCACACGAGGAAGGGGGATGAGGAAGAGAAATCCCACAGGAGGAAGGGGCACGGGGGAGGGAGATACCACAGGAGGAAGGGGGATAGGTCAGAGAGATCCCACAGGAGAAAGGGGGACGGGGGAGGGGGATCCCACAGGGGGAAGGGGGACGGGGCAGAGAGATCCCACAGGAGAAAGGGGAACGGGGTAGAGGGATCCCACAGGAGGAAGGGGGACGGGGGAGGGGGATCCCACAGGGGGAAGGGGGACGGGGCAGAGAGATCCCACAGGAGAAAGGGGAACGGGGTAGAGGGATCCCACAGGAGAAAGGGGGACGGGGGAGGGAGATACAACAGGAGGAAGGGGGACGGGGGAGGGGGAACCCACAGGGGAAGGGGGACGGAGCAGAGAGATCCCACAGGAGGAAGGGGGATGGGGGAGGGAGATCCCACAGGAGGAAGGGGGATGGGGGAGGGAGATCCCACAGGAGGAAGTGGGACGGGGGAGTGAGATCCCACAGGAGGAAGGGGGACGGGGGAGAAAAATCCCACAGGGGGGAAGGTGGACGTGGCAGAGAGATCCAACAGGTGGACGGATGACGGGGCAGAGAGATCCCACAGGAAGAAGGGGGACGGTAGAGAGGGATCCCACAGGGGGGAAGGGGACGGGGGAGAGAGATCCCACAAGGGTGAAGGGGGACACGGGAGGGGGATCCCACAGGGAGAAGGGGGACGGGGCAGAGAGATCCCACAGGAGAAAGGGGAACTGGGGAGGGGGATACCACAGGAGGAAGGGGGACGGGGGAGGGGGATCCCACAGGGGGAAGGGGGACGGAGCAGGGAGATCCCACAGGAGGAAGGGGGATGGGTCAGAGATATCCCACAGGAGAAAGGGGGACGGGGGAGGGAGATACCACAGGAGGAAGGGGGACGGGGGTGGGGGATCCCACAGGGAGGAAGGGGGACGGAGCAGAGAGATCCCACAGGAGGAAGGGGGATGGCGGAAGGAGATACCACAGGAGGAAAGGGGACGGGGGGGGGGGTGAGATACCACAGGAGAAAGGGGGACGGGGGAGGGGGATCCCACAGGAGGAAGGGGGATGGGGGAGGGAGATACCACAGGAGGAAGGGGGACGGGGGAGGGAGATACCACAGGAGAAAGGGGGACGGGGGAGGGGATCCCACAGGAGGAAGGGGGACGAGGAAGGGAGATACCACAGGAGAAAGGGGGACTGGGGAGTGAAATCCCACAGGGGGAAGGGGGACGGGGGAGGGAGATACCACACGAGGAAGGGAGATGGGGGAGGGGGATCCCACACGAGGTAGGGGGACGGGGGAGAGTGATCCCACAGGAGGAAGGGGGACGGGGGAGGCAAAACCCACAGGAGGAAGGGGGACACGGGAGTCAGATCCCACAGGGGGAAGGAGGACGGTAGAGAGGGATCCCACAGGGGGGAAGGGGGAGGCGGGTTGGCGAACCCATAGTGGTGAAGGGGACGGGGGTGCGAGATCCCACAGGGGAAGGTGAACGGGGGAGGATCCAACAGGTGGACGGACGGGGCAGAGAGATCCCATAGGAGGAAGGGGGACGGGTAAGAGAGATCCCACAGGAGGAAGGGGGACGGTGTAGAGAGATCCCACAGGAGGAAGTGGGACGGGGGAGAGAGATCCCACAGGAGGAAGGGGGACGGGGGAGAGAAATCCCACAGGGGGGAAGGTGGACGTGGCAGAGAGATCCAACAGGTGGACGGATGACGGGGCAGAGAGATCCCACAGGAAGAAGGGGGACGTGGGAGGGAGATCCCACAGGGGGAATGAGGACGGTAGAGAGGGATCCCACAGGGGGGAAGGGGGACACGGGAGGGAGATCCCACAGGTGGGAAGGTGGACAGGAGAATGAGATCCCACAGGGGGAAGGGGAGAGTGGAGAGGGATCCCACAGGGGTGAAGAGGGACGCGGGAGGGAGATTCCACTGGGGGGAAGGGGGTCCCAAAAGCGGGAAGTGAGATGGGGAAGAGTGATCCCACAGGGGTGAAGGGGGACGGGGGAGGTAGATCCGACAGGAGGAAGGGGGACGGAGCAGAGAGATCCCACAGGAGGAAGGGGGATGGGGGAGGGATTTACCACAGGAGGAAGGGGGACGGGGGGGGTGAGATACCACAGGAGAAAGGGGGATGGGGGAGGGGGATCCCACAGGAGGAAGGGGGACGGGGGAGGGAGATACCACAGGAGGAAGGGGGACGGGGGAGGGAGATACCACAGGAGAAAGGGGGACGGGGGAGGTAGATCCGACAGGAGGAAGGGGGACGGGGGAGGGTGATCCCACAGGAGGACGGGGGAGAGGGATCCCACAGGGTGGAAGGGGGACGGGGAGAGGGATCCCAAAGGAAAAAGGGGCACGGGGGAGGAAGTTGCCACAAGAGGAACGGGGACGGGGGAGGGGGATCCCACAGGTGGACGGGAGACAGGGCAGAGAGATCCCACACGAGGAAGGGGGACGGGGAAGAGAGATCCCACAGGAGGAAGGGGGACTGAGAAGAGAGATCCCTAAGGAGTAAGGGGGACGGGGGAGGGTGATCCCACTGGAGGAAGGGGGGCGGGGGAGAGGGATCCCACAGGGGGGTAGGTGGACGGGGAAGGGGATCCCACACGGTGGAAGGGGGAGGCGGGAGGGAGAACCCACAGGGAGGAAGAGGGACGGGGGAGCAGGATCCCACAGGGGGAAGGGGGACTGTGGAGCGGGATTCCACAGGGGTGAAGGGGGACACGGGAGGGAGAACCCACAGGGGGGAAGGGGGACGGGGATCCCAAAATGTGGAAGGGGGAAGGGGAGGGGGATCCCACACGGGGGAATTGGGACGGGGCAGAGAGATCCCACAGGAGGAAGGGGGGACTGGGAAGAGAGATCCCACAGGGGGAAGGGGGACGGGGGAGAGGGATCCCACTGGGGGAAGGGGGACGGGGGGAGGGTGATCCCACAGGGGGAAGGGGGACTGGGCAGAGAGATCCCACAGGAGAAAGGGAAACGGGGGAGGGAGATACCACAGGAGGAAGGGGGACGGAGGAGGGGGATCCCACAGGAGGACGGGGGAGAGGGATCCCACAGGGTGGAAGGGGGACGGGGAGAGGGATCGCAAAGGAAAAAGGGGCACGGGGGAGGAAGTTGCCACAAGAGGAAGGGGACGGGGACGGGAGGGGGATCCCACAGGTGGACGGGAGACAGGGCAGAGATATCCCACACGAGGAAGGGGGACGGGGAGGAGTGATCCCACAGGAGGAAGGGGGACTGGGAAGAGAGATCCCTAAGGAGAAGGGGGACGGGGGAGGGTGATCCCACTGGAGGAAGGGGGGGCGGGGGAGAGGGATCCCACAGGGGGCTTGGTGGACGGGGAAGGGGATCCCACACGGTGGAAGGGGGAGGCGGGAGGGAGAACCCACAGGGAGGAAGAGGGACGGGGGAGCAGGATCCCACAGGGGGAAGGGGGACTGTGGAGAGGGATTCCACAGGGGTGAAGGGGGACACGGGAGGGAGATCCCACAGGGGGGGAAGGGGGACGGGGATCCCAAAATGTGGAAGGGGGAAGGGGAGGGGGATCCCACAGGGGGGAAGGTGGACGGGGGAGGGGGATCCCACACGGGGGAAGTGGGACGGGGCAGAGAGATCCCACAGGAGGAAGGGGGACTGGGAAGAGAGATCCCACAGGGGGGACGGGGGAGAGGGATCCCAAAGGGGGATGGGGGAGAGGGATCACACAGGAGGAAGTGGGACGGGGGAGTGAGAACCCACAGGTGGACGGGGGACAGGGCAGAGAGATCCCACTGGAGGAAGGGGGACGTGGGAGGGCGATCCCACAGGTGAACAGGGGGCTCGGGGGTCAGATCCCACAGAGGGCTGGGGGACGGTGGAGAGGGATCCCAGTGGGGGGAGGGGGAGGCGGGAGGTAGAACCCACAGGGGGAAGGGGGACGTTGGAGAGGGATTCCACAGGGGTGAAGGGGGACACTGGGGGGAGATCCCACAGGGGGGAAGGGGGACAGGGATCCCAAAAGGGGGAAGGGGAGGGGGATCCTACATGGGGGAAGGGGGACGGGGCAGAGAGATCCCACAGGAGGTTGGGGGACGGGGACAAGAGATCCCACAGCAGGTTGGGAGACGGGGACGAGAGATCCCACGGTAGGAACGGAGACGGGGCAGAGAGATCCCACAGGAGGATGGGTGACGGGGCAGAGAGATCCCACAGGATGTTGGGGGACGGGGACGATAGATCCCACAGGAGAATGGGGGACGGGGAAGAGAGATCCCACGGTAGGAAGGGGGATGTGGCAGAGAGATATCACAGGAGGAAGGGGGACAAGGGTGTCAGATCCCAAAGGGGGAAGGTGGACGTGGCAGAGAGATCCAACAGGTGGACGGATGACGGGGCAGAGAGATCCCACAGGAAGAAGGGGGACTTGGGAGGGAGATCCCACAGGGGGGAAGGGGACGGGGGAGAGAGATCCCACAGGGCGGAAGGGGACGGGGGAGCGAGATCCCACAAGGGTGAAGGGGGACACGGGAGGGAGATCCCACAGGGGGGAAGGTGGACGGGAGAATGAGATCCCACAGGGGGAAGGGGAGAGTGGAGAGGGATCCCACAGGGGTGAAGAGGGACGCGGGAGGGAGATTCCACTGGGGGGAAGGGGGTCCCAAAAGCGGGAAGTGAGATGGGGAAGAGTGATCCCACAGGGGTGAAGGGGGACGGGGGAGGTAGATCCGGCAGGAGGAAGGGGGACGGAGCAGACAGATCCTACAGGAAGGGGGATGGGGGAGGGATTTACCACAGGAGGAAGGGGGACGGGGGGGGTGAGATACCACAGGAGAAAGGGGGACGGGGGAGGGGGATCCCACAGGAGGAAGGGGGACGGGGGAGGGAGATACCACAGGAGAAAGGGGGACGGGGGAGGTAGATCCGACAGGAGGAAGGGGGACGGGGGAGGGTGATCCCACAGGAGGACGGGGGAGAGGGATCCCACAGGGTGGAAGGGGGACGGGGAGAGGGATCCCAAAGGAAAAAGGGGCACGGGGGAGGAAGTTGCCACAAGAGGAAGGGGGACGGGGGAGGGGGATCCCACAGGTGGACGGGAGACAGGGCAGAGAGATCCCACACGAGGAAGGGGGACGGGGAAGAGAGATCCCACAGGAGGAAGGGGGACTGAGAAGAGAGATCCCTAAGGAGGAAGGGGGACGGGGGAGGGTGATCCCACTGGAGGAAGGGGGGCGGGGGAGAGGGATCCCACAGGGGGGTTGGTGGACGGGGAAGGGGATCCCACACGGTGGAAGGGGGAGGCGGGAGGGAGAACCCACAGGGAGTATGAGGGACGGGGGAGCAGGATCCCACAGGGGGAAGGGGGACTGTGGAGAGGGATTCCACAGGGGTGAAGGGGGACACGGGAGGGAGATCCCACAGGGGGGGAAGGGGGACGGGGATCCCAAAATGTGGAAGGGGGAAGGGGAGGGGCTCCCACAGGGGGGAAGGTGGACGGGGGAGGGGGATCCCACACGGGGGAAGTGGGACGGGGCAGAGAGATCCCACAGGAGGAAGGGGGACTGGGAAGAGAGATCCCACAGGGGGGACGGGGGAGAGGGATCCCACAGGAGGAAGGGGGACGGGGGAGAGAGATCCCACAGGAGGAAGGGGGACGGGGGAGGGGAGATACCACAGGATAAAGGGGGACGGGGCAGAGAGATCCCACTGGAGGAAGGGGGACGTGGGAGGGCGATACCACAGGAGGAAGGGGGACGGGGGAGGGGGATCCCACAGGAGGAAGGGGGACGGGGGAGGGGGATCAAACAGGAGGAAGGGGGACGGGGGAGGGAGATCCCACAGGAGGAAGGGGGACGGGGGAGGGAGATCCCACAGGAGGAAGGTGGACGGGGTGGGAGATACCACAGGAGAAAGGGGGACGGGGGAGAGGGATCCCACAGGAGGAAGGGGGACGGGGGAGGGAGATACCACAGGAGGAAGGGGGACGGGGGAGGGAGATACCACAGGAGGAAGGGGGACGGGTGAGGGGGATCCCACAGCGGGAAGGGGGACGGGGGAGTGAGATCCCACAGGAAGAAGGGGGACGGTGTAGAGAGATCCCACAGGAGGAAGGGGGACTGGGGAGTGAAATCCCACAGGGGGAAGGGGGACGGGGGAGGGAGATACCACACGAGGAAGGGGGACGGGGTGTGAGATCCCCCAGGAGGAAGGGGGACGGGGAAGAGAAATCCCACAGGAGGAAGGGGGACGTGGGAGGCAAAACCCACAGGAGGAAGGGGGACACGGGAGTCAGATCCCACAGGGGGAAGGAGGACGGTAGAGAGGGATCCCACAGGGGGGAAGGGGGAGGCGGGTTGGAGAACCCATAGTGGTGAAGGGGACGGGGGTGCGAGATCCCACAGGGGAAGGTGAACGGGGGAGGATCCAACAGGTGGACGGACGGGGTAGAGAGATCCCATAGGAGGAAGGGGGACGGGTAAGAGAGATCCCACAGGAGGAAGGGGGACGGTGTAGAGAGATCCCACAGGAGGAAGTGGGACGGGGGAGAGAGATCCCACAGGAGGAAGGGGGACGGGGAGAGAAATCCCACAGGGGGGAAGGTGGACGTGGCAGAGAGATCAAACAGGTGGACGGATGACGGGGCAGAGAGATCCCACGGGAAGAAGGGGGACGTGGGAGGGAGATCCCACAGGGGGAATGAGGACGGTAGAGAGGGATCCCACAGGGGGGAAGGGGACGGGGGAGAGAGATCCCACAGGGCGGAAGGGGACGGGAGAGCGAGATCCCACAAGGGTGAAGGGGGACACGGGAGGGAGATCCCACAGGTGGGAAGGTGGACGGGAGAATGAGATCCCACAGGGGGAAGGGGAGAGTGGAGAGGGATCCCACAGGGGTGAAGAGGGACGCGGGAGGGAGATTCCACTGGGGGGAAGGGGGTCCCAAAAGCGGGAAGTGAGATGGGGAAGAGTGATCCCACAGGGGTGAAGGGGGACGGGGGAGGTAGATCCGACAGGAGGAAGGGGGACGGAGCAGAGAGATCCCACAGGAGGAAGGGGGATGGGGGAGGGATTTACCACAGGAGAAAGGGGGACGGGGGAGGGGGATCCCACAGGAGGAAGGGGGACGGGGGAGGGAGATACCACAGGAGGAAGGGGGACGGGGGAGGGAGATACCACAGGAGAAAGGGGGACGGGGGAGGTAGATCCGACAGGAGGAAGGGGGACGGGGGAGGGTGATCCCACAGGAGGACGGGGGAGAGTGATCCCACAGGGTGGAAGGGGGACGGGGAGAGGGATCCCAAAGGAAAAAGGGGCACGGGGGAGGAAGTTGCCACAAGAGGAACGGGGACGGGGGAGGGGGATCCCACAGGTGGACGGGAGACAGGGCAGAGAGATCCCACACGAGGAAGTGGGACGGGGAAGAGAGATCCCACAGGAGGAAGGGGGACTGAGAAGAGAGATCCCTAAGGAGGAAGGGGGACGGGGGAGGGTGATCCCACTGGAGGAAGGGGGGCGGGGGAGAGGGATCCCACAGGGGGGTAGGTGGACGGGGAAGGGGATCCCACACGGTGGAAGGGGGAGGCGGGAGGGAGAACCCACAGGGAGGAAGAGGGACGGGGGAGCAGGATCCCACAGGGGGAAGGGGGACTGTGGAGCGGGATTCCACAGGGGTGAAGGGGGACACGGGAGGGAGAACCCACAGGGGGGAAGGGGGACGGGGATCCCAAAATGTGGAAGGGGGAAGGGGAGGGGGATCCCACAGGGGGGAAGGTGGACGGCGGAGGGGGATCCCACACGGGGGAATTGGGACGGGGCAGAGAAATCCCACAGGAGGAAGGGGGACTGGGAAGAGAGATCCCACAGGGGGAAGGGGGACGGGGGAGAGGGATCCCACTGGGGGAAGGGGGACGGGGGAGAGGGATCCCACAGGAGGAAGTGGGACAGGGGAGGGAGATACCACAGGAGGAAGGGGGACGGGGGAGGGGGATCCCACAGGGGGAAGGGGGACGGGGCAGAGAGATCCCACAGGAGAAAGGGAAACGGGGGAGGGAGATACCACAGGAGGAAGGGGGACGGGGGAGGGGGATCCCACAGGAGGACGGGGGAGAGGGATCCCACAGGGTGGAAGGGGTACGGGGAGAGGGATCGCAAAGGAAAAAGGGGCACGGGGGAGGAAGTTGCCACAAGAGGAAGGGGGACGGTGGAGGGGGGATCCCACAGGTGGACGGGAGACAGGGCAGAGATATCCCACACGAGGAAGGGGGACGGGGAGGAGTGATCCCACAGGAGGAAGGGGGACTGGGAAGAGAGATCCCTAAGGAGAAGGGGGACGGGGGAGGGTGATCCCACTGGAGGAAGGGGGGCGGGGGAGAGGGATCCCACAGGGGGGTTGGTGGACGGGGAAGGGGATCCCACACGGTGGAAGGGGGAGGCGGGAGGGAGAACCCGCAGGGTGGAAGAGGGACGGGGGAGCAGGATCCCACAGGGGGAAGGGGGACTGTGGAGAGGGATTCCACAGGGGTGAAGGGGGACACGGGAGGGAGATCCCACAGGGGGGGAAGGGGGACGGGGATCCCAAAATGTGGAAGGGGGAAGGGGAGGGGGATCCCACAGGGGGGAAGCTGGACGGGGGAGGGGGATCCCACACGGGGGAAGTGGGACGGGGCAGAGAGATCCCACAGGAGGAAGGGGGACTGAGAAGAGAGATCCCACAGGAGGGACGGGGGAGAGGGATCCCAAAGGGGGAAGGGGGACGGGGGAGAGGGATCACACAGGAGGAAGCGGGACGGGGGAGTGAGAACCCACAGGTGGACGGGGGACAGGGCAGAGAGATCCCACTGGAGGAAGGGGGACGTGGGAGGGCGATCCCACAGGTGAACAGGGGGCTCGGGGGTCAGATCCCACCGAGGGCTGGGGGACGGTGGAGAGGGATCCCAGTGGGGGGAGGGGGAGGCGGGAGGTAGAACCCACAGGGGGAAGGGGGACGTTGGAGAGGGATTCCACAGGGGTGAAGGGGGACACTGGGGGGAGATCCCACAGGGGGGAAGGGGGACAGGGATCCCAAAAGGGGGAAGGGGAGGGGGATCCTACATGGGGGAAGGGGGACGGGGCAGAGAGATCCCACAGGAGGTTGGGGGACGGGGACAAGAGATCCCACAGCAGGTTGGGAGACGGGGACGAGAGATCCCACGGTAGGAACGGAGACGGGGCAGAGAGATCCCACAGGAGGATGGGTGACGGGGCAGAGAGATCCCACAGGATGTTGGGGGACGGGGACGATAGATTCCCACAGGAGAATGGGGGACGGGGAAGAGAGATCCCACGGTAGGAAAGGGGATGTGGCAGAGAGATATCACAGGAGGAAGGGGGACAAGGGTGTCAGATCCCAAAGGGGAAGGGGGACGAGGGAGAGGGACCCCACAGGAGGAAGGGGGATGGGGGAGGAAGATCTCACAGTCGGAAGGGGGACGGGGGATGGAGATCCCACAGGAGGAAGGGGGACACGGGAGTCAGATCCCACACGGGGATGGGGATGGGGGAGGAAGATCTCACAGTCGGAAGGGGGACGGGGGAGGGAGATCCCACAGGAGGAAGGGGGACATGGGAGGACGATCCCACAGGAGGAAGGGGGACACTGGAGTCAGATCCCACACGGGGATTGGGACGGGGGAGAGGGATTCCACAGGGGTGAAGGGGGACACAGGTGGGAGATCCCACAGGGGGGAATGGGGAGGCGGGAGTGAGAACCCAGAGGGGGGAAGTGGGACGGGGGAGCAAGATCCCACAGGGGAAGGGGGACAGTAGAGATGGATTCCACAGGGGTGATTGGGGACGGGGAAGACAAAACGGGAAAGGGGAAAGGGGGAGGAATATCCCACGGGGGGAAGGTGGACGGTGCAGAGAGATCCCACAGGAGGAAGGGGGTCGGGGCAGAGAGATCCCACAGGAGGATGTGGGACGGGGGGGCAAGATCCCACAGGGGGAAGGGGGACAGTAGAGATGGATTCAACAGGGGTGATTGGGGACGGGGATCACAAAATGGGAAAGGGGAAAGGGGGAGGGATATCCCACGGGGGGAAGGTGGACGTGGGAGGGGGATCCCACAGGGGGAAGGGGGACGGGGCAGAGAGATCCCACAGGAGAAAGGGAAACGGGGGAGGGAGATACCACAGGAGGAAGGGGGACGGGGGAGGGGGATCCCACAGGAGGACGGGGGAGAGGGATCCCATAGGGTGGAAGGGGTACGGGGAGAGGGATCGCAAAGGAAAAAGGGGCACGGGGGAGGAAGTTGCCACAAGAGGAAGGGGGACGGGGGAGGGGGATCCCACAGGTGGACGGGAGACAGGGCAGAGATATCCCACACGAGGAAGGGGGACGGGGAGGAGTGATCCCACAGGAGGAAGGGGGACTGGGAAGAGAGATCCCTAAGGAGAAGGGGGACGGGGGAGGGTGATCCCACTGGAGGAAGGGGGGCAGGGGAGAGGGATCCCACAGGGGGGTTGGTGGACGGGGAAGGGGATCCCACACGGTGGAAGGGGGAGGCGGGAGGGAGAACCCGCAGGGTGGAAGAGGGACGGGGGAGCAGGATCCCACAGGGGAAGGGGGACTGTGGAGAGGGATTCCACAGGGGTGAAGGGGGACACGGGAGGGAGATCCCACAGGGGGGGAAGGGGGACGGGGATCCCAAAATGTGGAAGGGGGAAGGGGAGGGGGATCCCACAGGGGGGAAGCTGGACGGGGGAGGGGGATCCCACACGGGGGAAGTGGGACGGGGCAGAGAGATCCCACAGGAGGAAGGGGGACTGAGAAGAGAGATCCCACAGGAGGGACGGGGGAGAGGGATCCCAAAGGGGGAAGGGGGACGGGGGAGAGGGATCACACAGGAGGAAGTGGGACGGGGGAGTGAGAACCCACAGGTGGACGGGGGACAGGGCAGAGAGATCCCACTGGAGGAAGGGGGACGTGGGAGGGCGATCCCACAGGTGAACAGGGGGCTCGGGGGTCAGATCCCACCGAGGGCTGGGGGACGGTGGAGAGGGATCCCAGTGGGGGGAGGGGGAGGCGGGAGGTAGAACCCACAGGGGGAAGGGGGACGTTGGAGAGGGATTCCACAGGGGTGAAGGGGGACACTGGGGGGAGATCCCACAGGGGGGAAGGGGGACAGGGATCCCAAAAGGGGGAAGGGGAGGGGGATCCTACATGGGGGAAGGGGGACGGGGCAGAGAGATCCCACAGGAGGTTGGGGGACGGGGACAAGAGATCCCACAGCAGGTTGGGAGACGGGGACGAGAGATCCCACGGTAGGAACGGAGACGGGGCAGAGAGATCCCACAGGAGGATGGGTGACGGGGCAGAGAGATCCCACAGGATGTTGGGGGACGGGGACGATAGATCCCACAGGAGAATGGGGGACGGGGAAGAGAGATCCCACGGTAGGAAGGGGGATGTGGCAGAGAGATATCACAGGAGGAAGGGGGACAAGGGTGTCAGATCCCAAAGGGGGAAGGGGGACGAGGGAGAGGGATCCCACAGGAGGAAGGGGGATGGGGGAGGAAGATCTCACAGTCGGAAGGGGGACGGGGGATGGAGATCCCACAGGAGGAAGGGGGACACGGGAGTCAGATCCCACACGGGGATGGGGATGGGGGAGGAAGATCTCACAGTCGGAAGGGGGACGGGGGAGGGAGATCCCACAGGAGGAAGGGGGACATGGGAGGACGATCCCACAGGAGGAAGGGGGACACTGGAGTCAGATCCCACACGGGGATTGGGACGGGGGAGAGGGATTCCACAGGGGTGAAGGGGGACACAGGTGGGAGATCCCACAGGGGGGAATGGGGAGGCGGGAGTGAGAACCCAGAGGGGGGAAGTGGGACGGGGGAGCAAGATCCCACAGGGGGAAGGGGGACAGTAGAGATGGATTCCACAGGGGTGATTGGGGACGGGGAAGACAAAACGGGAAAGGGGAAAGGGGGAGGAATATCCCACGGGGGGAAGGTGGACGGTGCAGAGAGATCCCACAGGAGGAAGGGGGACGGGGCAGAGAGATCCCACAGGAGGATGTGGGACGGGGGGGCAAGATCCCACAGGGGGAAGGGGGACAGTAGAGATGGATTCAACAGGGGTGATTGGGGACGGGGATCACAAAATGGGAAAGGGGAAAGGGGGAGGGATATCCCACGGGGGGAAGGTGGACGTGGGAGGGGGATCCCACAGGGGGGAAGGGGGACGGGGCAGAGAGATCCCACAGGAGGATTGGGGACGGGGAAGAGAGATCCCACGGTAGGAAGGGGGATGTGGCAGAGAGATATCACAGGAGGAAGGGGGACAGGAGAGGCAGATCCCACAGGGGGTAAGGTGGACGGGGCACGAAGAGCACGCAGGTGGAAAGGGGGAGAGAGATCCCACAGGAGGGAAGGGGGAAAGTGGCAGAGAGATCCCACAGGGGAATGAGGGAGGGGGATCCCACGGGAGTAAAGGGGTCGGGGGTGGGAGATCCCACAGCTGGACGGGGGACGTGGCAGAGAGTTCCCACAGGAGGAAGGGGGACGTGGGAGGGAGATCCCACAGGGGGGAAGAGGGACGGGATCCGAAAATGGGGAAGGGGGAAGGGGAGGGGGATCCCACAGTGGGGAAGGTGGACGGGGGAGGGGGATCCCACAGCGGGGAAGGGGTACGGGGCAGAGAGATCCCACAGGAAGAAGGGGGACGGTGAAGATAGATCCCACAGGAGGAAGGGAGATGGGGCAGAGAGATCCCACAGGTGGATGTGGGACGGGGATGAGAGATCCCACGGTAGGAATGGGAATGTGGCAGAGAGATCCCACAGGAGGAAGGGGGACTTTGGTAGGGAGATCCCACAGGAGGGAAGGGGGACGGGGGAGAGGGATCCCACAGGGGGAAGAGGGATGGTGGAAGGGGATCCCACATGGGGGAAGTTGGACGGGGGAGGGGGGATCCCACAGGGTGGAAGGGGGACGGGGAAGAGAGATCCCACAGGAGGAAGGGGGACAGGGGAGGGAGATCCCACAGGAGGAAGGGGGACTTTGGTAGGGATATCCCACAGGAGGGAAGGGGGAATGTGGGAGAGAGATCCCACAGGAGGGAAAGGGGTACCGGGGAGGGAGATCCCCCAGGTAGGAAGAGGGACGGGGGAGGGGGATCCCACAGGTGGGAAGGGGGACAGCCGAGGGAGATCCCACAGTTGTGAAGGGAGACGGGTTAGGAAGATCCCACTGGAGGGGTGACCGGGGAGGGAGAGCCCACAGGAGGGAATGGGTACGGGGGAGAGAGTCCCACAGGATGGGATATGGGGGAGAGTGAGCCCCCAGGAGGGAAGGGGCACAGGGGTCAGAGATCCCACAGGGGGGAAGCGGCGCGGGGAAGAGAGATGCCACAGGAGAATGGGGGACGGGGAAGAGATATCCCACGGTAGGAAGGGGGATGTGGCAGTGAGATATCACAGGAGGAAGGGGGACAGGGTAGGCAGATCCCACAGGGGGAAGGGGAACGGGGGAGAGGGATCCCACAGGGGGAAGGGGGACGGGGGATGGAGATCCCACAGGAGGAAGGGGGACACGGGAGTCAGATCCCACACGGGGATGGGGATGGGGGAGGAAGATCTCACAGTCGGAAGGGGGACGGGGGAGGGAGATCCCACAGGAGGAAGGGGGACATGGGAGGACGATCCCACAGGAGGAAGGGGGACACTGGAGTCACATCCCACACGGGGATTGGGACGGGGGAGAGGGATTCCACAGGGGTGAAGGGGGACACAGGAGGGAGATCCCACAGGGGGGAATGGGGAGGCGGGAGTGAGAACCCAGAGGGGGGAAGTGGGACGGGGGAGCAAGATCCCACAGGGGGAAGGGGGACAGTAGAGATGGATTCCACAGGGGTGATTGGGGACGGGGAAGACAAAACGGGAAAGGGGAAAGGGGGAGGAATATCCCACGGGGGGAAGGTGGACGGTGCAGAGAGATCCCACAGGAGGAAGGGGGACGGGGCAGAGAGATCCCACAGGAGGATGTGGGACGGGGGGGCAAGATCCCACAGGGGGAAGGGGGACAGTAGAGATGGATTCAACAGGGGTGATTGGGGACGGGGATCACAAAATGGGAAAGGGGAAAGGGGGAGGGATATCCCACGGGGGGAAGGTGGACGTGGGAGGGGGATCCCACAGGGGGGAAGGGGGACGGGGCAGAGAGATCCCACAGGAGGATTGGGGACGGGGAAGAGAGATCCCACGGTAGGAAGGGGGATGTGGCAGAGAGATATCACAGGAGGAAGGGGGACAGGAGAGGCAGATCCCACAGGGGGTAAGGTGGACGGGGCACGAAGAGCACGCAGGTGGAAAGGGGGAGAGAGATCCCACAGGAGGGAAGGGGGAAAGTGGCAGAGAGATCCCACAGGGGAATGAGGGAGGGGGATCCCACGGGAGTAAAGGGGTCGGGGGTGGGAGATCCCACAGCTGGACGGGGGACGTGGCAGAGAGTTCCCACAGGAGGAAGGGGGACGTGGGAGGGAGATCCCACAGGGGGGAAGAGGGACGGGATCCGAAAATGGGGAAGGGGGAAGGGGAGGGGGATCCCACAGTGGGGAAGGTGGACGGGGGAGGGGGATCCCACAGCGGGGAAGGGGTACGGGGCAGAGAGATCCCACAGGAAGAAGGGGGACGGTGAAGATAGATCCCACAGGAGGAAGGGAGATGGGGCAGAGAGATCCCACAGGTGGATGTGGGACGGGGATGAGAGATCCCACGGTAGGAATGGGAATGTGGGAGAGAGATCCCACAGGAGAGAAGGGGGACTGGTAGGGAGATCCCACAGGAGGGAAGGGGGACGGGGGAGAGGGATCCCACAGGGGGAAGAGGGATGGTGGAAGGGGATCCCACATGGGGGAAGTTGGACGGGGGAGGGGGATCCCACAGGTTGGAAGGGGGACGGGGAAGAGAGATCCCACAGGAGGAAGGGGGACAGGGGAGGGAGATCCCACAGGAGGAAGGGGGACTTTGGTAGGGATATCCCACAGGAGGGAAGGGGGAATGTGGGAGAGAGATCCCACAGGAGGGAAAGGGGGTACCGGGGAGGGAGATCCCCCAGGTAGGAAGAGGGACGGGGGAGGGGGATCCCACAGGTGGGAAGGGGGACAGCCGAGGGAGATCCCACAGTTGTGAAGGGAGACGGGTTAGGAAGATCCCACTGGAGGGGTGACCGGGGAGGGAGAGCCCACAGGAGGGAATGGGTACGGGGGAGAGAGTCCCACAGGATGGGATATGGGGGAGAGTGAGCCCCCAGGAGGGAAGGGGCACAGGGGTCAGAGATCCCACAGGGGGGAAGCGGCGCGGGGAAGAGAGATGCCACAGGAGAATGGGGGACGGGGAAGAGATATCCCACGGTAGGAAGGGGGATGTGGCAGTGAGATATCACAGGAGGAAGGGGGACAGGGTAGGCAGATCCCAGAGGGGGAAGGGGAACGGGGGAGAGGGATCCCACAGGGGGAAGGGGGACGGGGGATGGAGATCTCACAGAGGGGAAGGGGGACGGGCGAGAGGGATCCCACAGGAGGAAGGGGGACGGGGGTGTGGGATCCCACAGGAGTAAGGGGGACGGGGGAGGAAGATCCCAAAGGAAAAAGGGGCACGGGGGAGGAAGATCCCACAGGAGGAAGGGCGACGGGGGAGGAAGATCCCACAGGAGGAAGGGGGACGGGGGAGGGAGATCCAACAGGTGGACGGGGGACGGAGCAGAGAGATCCCACAGGAGGAAGTAGGACGTGGGAGGGAGATCCCAAAGGAGGAAGGGGGACACGGGAGTCAGATCCCACAGGGGGAAGGAGGACGGTAGAGAGGGATTCCACAGGGCGGAAGGGGGAGGCAGGAGGGAGAACCCACAGGGGGGAAGGGGGACGGGGGAGGGAGATCACACAGGAGGAAGGGGTACGGGGAAAAGTGATCCCACAGGAGGAAGGCGGACGGGGAAGAGAAATCCCACAGGGGGGAAAGTGGATGGGGGAGGGGGATCCCACAGGAGGAAGGGGGACGTGGCAGAGAGATCCCACAAGAAGAAGTTGGACGTGGGAGGGAGATCCCTCAGGAGAAAGGGGGACACGGGAGTCAGATCCCACAGGGGAGAAGGGGGCAGGAGGGAGAACCCACAAGTGGGAAGGGGGACGGGGGAGAGAGATCCCACAGGGGGGAACGGGACGGGGGAGCGAGATCCCACAGGGGGGAAGGGGTATCCCAAAAGGGGGAAGTGAGATGGGGAAGAGTGATCTCACAGGGGGAAAGGGGGACAGGGGAGCAAGATCCCACAGGGGGAAGGGGGACGGTGGAGAGGGATTCCACAGGGGTGAAGGGGGACACGGGAGGGAGATCCCACAGGGGTGAAGGGGGACGGGATCGCAAGTGATCGCAAGGGAGGTTGGTGTACGGGGACGAGAGATTCCACAGGAGAAAGGGGGACGGGGCAGAGAGATGCCACAGGAGACTGGGGGACGTGGAAGAGAGATCCCACGGTAGGGAGGGAGATGTGGCAGAGAGTTCCCACAGGAGGAAGGGGGACAGGGGAGAGGGATCCCACAGGGTTGAAGGTGGACGGGGGACGGAGAGCCCGCAGGTGAGAAGTGGGAGAGTGATCCCACAGGAGGAAGGGGGACGAGGGAGAGGGGTCCCACAGGGGGGAAGGGGGACGGGTGAGTGGGATACCTCAGGGGGAAGGGGAACGAGGGAGGTGGGTCCCACAGGGGGAAGGGGGACGGCGCCGAGGGATCCCACAGGGTTAAGAGGGACGGAGCAGAGAGTTCCCGCAGGAGGAAGGGGGGCGGGGGACGAAGATCGCACAGTCGGAAGGGGGACGGTGGAGAGGGATCCCACAGGGGGGAAGGGGGAGGCGGAGGCAAGATTCCACAGGGGGAAGGGGGGGCGGGAGGGAGAACCCACAGGGAGGAAGAGGGACAGGGGAGCAAGATCCCACAGGGGGAAGGGGGACAGTAGAGAGGGATTCCACAGGGGTGAAGGGGGATGGGGGAGGGAGATACCACAGGAGGAAGGGGGACGGGACAGAGAAATCCCACAGGAGGATGGGGGACGGGGAAGTGAGATCCCACGGTAGGAAGGGGGATGTGGCAGAGAGATCCCACAGGAGGAAGGGGGACAGAGAAGAATGCTCCCACAGGGTTGAAGGTGGACGGGGGACGGAGAGAAAGTGGAGAGTGATCCCACAGGAAGGGGGATGTGGGATGGAGATCCCACAGGAGGAAGGGGGACGGGGGAGGGAGATACCCGCAGGAGGAAGGGGGACGGGGGGAGGGAGATACCACAGGAGGAAGGGGGACGGGGGAGGGTGATCCCACAGGGAGGAAGGGGGACGAGGGAGATGGGTCCCACAGGGGGAAGGGGGACGGCGCCGAGGATCCCACAGGGTTATGAGGGACGGAGCAGAGAGTTCCCGCAGGAGGAAGGGGGGCGGGGGACGAAGATCGCACAGTCGGAAGGGGGACGGTGGAGAGGGATCCCACAGGGGGGAAGGGGGAGGCGGAGGCAAGATTCCACAGGGGGAAGGGGGGGCGGGAGGGAGAACCCACAGGGAGGAAGAGGGACAGGGGAGCAAGATCCCACAGGGGGAAGGGGGACAGTAGAGAGGGATTCCACAGGGGTGAAGGGGGATGGGGGAGGGAGATACCACAGGAGGAAGGGGGACGGGACAGAGAAATCCCACAGGAGGATGGGGGACGGGGAAGTGAGATCCCACGGTAGGAAGGGGGACGGTGGAGAGGGATCCCACAGGGGGGAAGGGGGGAGGCGGAGGCAAGATTCCACAGGGGGAAGGGGGGGCGGGAGGGAGAACCCACAGGGAGGAAGAGGGACAGGGGAGCAAGATCCCCACAGGGGGAAGGGGGACAGTAGAGAGGGATTCCACAGGGTTGAAGGTGGACGGGGGACGGAGAGAAAGTGGAGAGTGATCCCACAGGAAGGGGGATGTGGGATGGAGATCCCACAGGAGGAAGGGGGACGGGGGAGGGAGATACCGCAGGAGGAAGGGGGACGGGGGAGGGAGATACCACAGGAGGAAGGGGGACGGGGGAGGGTGATCCCACAGGGAGGAAGGGGGACGAGGGAGATGGGTCCCACAGGGGGAAGGGGGACGGCGCCGAGGGATCCCACAGGGTTAAGAGGGACGGAGCAGAGAGTTCCCACAGGAGGAAGGGGGACACAGGAGTCAGATTCCACACCGCGAAGAGGGGACGGTGGAGAGGGATCCCACAGGGGGGGGAAGGGGGAGGCGGTAAGGAGATCCCACAGGGGGGAAGGGGGACGGCGGAGGCAAGATTCCACAGGGGAAGGGGACAGTAGAGAGGATTCCACAGGGGTGAAGGGGGACGGGTATCCCTAAATGGGGAAGGGAGAAGGGGGAGGGGGATCCCACAGGGGGGGAAGGGGGACGGGACAGAGAAATCCCACAGGAGGATGGGGGGACGGGGAAGTGAGATCCCATGGTATGAAGGGGGATGTGGCAGAGAGATCCCACAGGAGGAAGGGGGGACAGGGGAGGCAGATCCCACAGGGGAAGGGGGACGGGGGACGGAGAGCACGCAGGAGGGAAGGGGGAGAGAGATCCCACTGGAGGAAGGGGGACGAGGGAGAGTGATCCCACAGGGGGGAAGGTGGACGGGGGAGTGGGATCACACAGGGGTGAAGGTGATCGGGGGAGGGGGATCCCACAGGTGGACGGGGGACGGGGCAGAGAGATCCCACAGGAGGAAGGGGGACACGGGGTTTAGATCCCACAGGGGGATGGGCGGCGGTGGGGAGGTATCCCACAGGGCGAAGGGGGAGTCGGGAGGGAGAACCCACAGGGGGGAAGGTGGACGGGGGGAGCAGGATCCTACGGGGGAAGGGGGACGGTGGAGAGGGATTCCACAGGGGTGAAGGGGGACACGGAAGGGAGATCCACAGGGAGCAAGGGGGACGGGGATCCCAAAATGGGGAAGGGGGAAGGAGGAGGGTGATCCCACAGGGGGGAATCGGTACGTGGCAGAGAGATCCCACTGGAAGAAGGGGGACGGGGAAGAGTGATCCCATAGGAGGAAGGGAGATGGGGCAGAGAGATCCACAGGAGGATTTGGGACGGGGATGAGAGATCCCACGGTAGGAAGGGGGATGTGGCAGAGAGATCCCACAGGAGAGAAGGGGGACTTTGGTAGGGAGATCCCAGAGGAGGGAAGGGGGAATGTGGGAGAGAGATCCCACAGGAGGGAAAGGGGGTACCGGGGAGGGAGATACCCCCAGGTGGGAAGAGGGACGGGGGAGGGGGATCCCACAGGTGGGAAGGGGGACAGCCGAGGGAGATCCCACAGTTGTGAAGGGAGACGGGTTAGGAAGATCCCACTGGAGGGGTGACCGGGGAGGGAGAGCCCACAGGAGGGAATGGGTACGGGGGAGAGAGTCCCACAGGATGGGATATGGGGGAGAGGTGAGCCCCCAGGAGGGAAGGGGCACAGGGGTCAGAGATCCCACAGGGGGGAAGCGGCGCGGGGAAGAGAGATGCCACAGGAGAATGGGGGACGGGGGAAGAGATATCCCACGGTAGGAAGGGGATGTGGCAGTGAGATATCACAGGAGGAAGGGGGACAGGGTAGGCAGATCCCACAGGGGGAAGGGGGAACGGGGGAGAGGGATCCCACAGGGGGAAGGGGGACGGGGGAGGGAGATCTCACTGAGGGGAAGGGGGACGGGCGAGAGGGATCCCACAGGAGGAAGGGGGACGGGGGTGTGGGATCCCACAGGAGTAAGGGGGACGGGGGAGGAAGATCCCAAAGGAAAAAGGGGCACGGGGGAGGAAGATCCCACAGGAGGAAGGGCGACGGGGGAGGGAGATCCAACAGGTGGACGGGGGACGGAGCAGAGAGATCCCACAGGAGGAAGTAGGACGTGGGAGGGAGATCCCAAAGGAGGAAGGGGGACACGGGAGTCAGATCCCACAGGGGGAAGGAGGACGGTAGAGAGGGATTCCACAGGGCGGAAGGGGGAGGCAGGAGGGAGAACCCACAGGGGGGAAGGGGGACGGGGGGAGGGAGATCACACAGGAGGAAGGGGTACGAGGAAAAGTGATCCCACAGGAGGAAGGCGGACGGGGAAGAGAAATCCCACAGGGGGGAAAGTGGATGGGGGAGGGGGATCCCACAGGAGGAAGGGGGACGTGGCAGAGAGATCCCACAAGAAGAAGTTGGACGTGGGAGGGAGATCCCTCAGGAGAAAGGGGGACACGGGAGTCAGATCCCACAGGGGAGAAGGGGGGCAGGAGGGAGAACCCACAAGGGGGAAGGGGGACGGGGGAGAGAGATCCCACAGGGGGGAACGGGACGGGGGAGCGAGATCCCACAGGGGGGAAGGGGTATCCCAAAAGGGGGAAGTGAGATGGGGAAGAGTGATCTCACAGGGGGAAAGGGGGGACAGGGGAGCAAGATCCCACAGGGGGAAGGGGGACGGTGGAGAGGGATTCCACAGGGGTGAAGGGGGGACACGGGAGGGAGATCCCACAGGGGTGAAGGGGGACGGGATCGCAAGTGATCGCAAGGGAGGTTGGTGTACGGGGACGAGAGATTCCACAGGAGAAAGGGGGACGGGGCAGAGAGATGTCACAGGAGACTGGGGGACGTGGAAGAGAGATCCCACGGTAGGGAGGGAGATGTGGCAGAGAGTTCCCACAGGAGGAGGAAGGGGGACAGGGGAGAGGGATCCCACAGGGTTGAAGGTGGACGGGGGACGGAGAGCCCGCAGGTGAGAAGTGGGAGAGTGATCCCACAGGAGGAAGGGGGACGAGGGAGAGGGGTCCCACAGGGGGGAAGGGGACGGGTGATTGGGATACCTCAGGGGGGGGAAGGGGAACGAGGGAGGTGGGTCCCACAGGGGGAAGGGGGGACGGCGCCGAGGGATCCCACAGGGTTAAGAGGGACGGAGCAGAGAGTTCCCGCAGGAGGAAGGGGGGCGGGGGACGAAGATCGCACAGTCGGAAGGGGGACGGTGGAGAGGGATCCCACAGGGGGGAAGGGGGAGGCGGAGGCAAGATTCCACAGGGGGAAGGGGGGGGCGGGAGGGAGAACCCACAGGAGGAAGAGGGACAGGGGAGCAAGATCCCACAGGGGGAAGGGGGACAGTAGAGAGGGATTCCACAGGGGTGAAGGGGGATGGGGGAGGGAGATACCACAGGAGGAAGGGGGACGGGACAGAGAAATCCCACAGGAGGATGGGGGACGGGGAAGTGAGATCCCACGGTAGGAAGGGGGACGGTGGAGAGGGATCCCACAGGGGGGAAGGGGGAGGCGGAGGCAAGATTCCACAGGGGGAAGGGGGGGCGGGAGGGAGAACCCACAGGGAGGAAGAGGGACAGGGGAGCAAGATCCCACAGGGGGAAGGGGGACAGTAGAGAGGGATTCCACAGGGTTGAAGGTGGACGGGGGACGGAGAGAAAGTGGAGAGTGATCCCACAGGAAGGGGGATGTGGGATGGAGATCCCACAGGAGGAAGGGGGACGGGGGAGGGAGATACCGCAGGAGGAAGGGGGACGGGGGAGGGAGATACCACAGGAGGAAGGGGGGACGGGGGAGGGTGATCCCACAGGGAGGAAGGGGGACGAGGGAGATGGGTCCCACAGGGGGAAGGGGGACGGCGCCGAGGGATCCCACAGGGTTAAGAGGGGACGGAGCAGAGAGTTCCCACAGGAGGAAGGGGGGACACAGGAGTCAGATTCCACACCGCGAAGGGGGACGGTGGAGAGGGATCCCACAGGGGGGAAGGGGGAGGCGGTAGGGAGATCCCACAGGGGGGAAGGGGGACGGCGGAGGCAAGATTCCACAGGGGGAAGGGGACAGTAGAGAGGGATTCCACAGGGGTGAAGGGGGACGGGTATCCCTAAATGGGGAAGGGAGAAGGGGGAGGGGGATCCCACAGGGGGGAAGGGGGACGGGACAGAGAAATCCCACAGGAGGATGGGGGGACGGGGAAGTGAGATCCCATGGTAGGAAGGGGGATGTGGCAGAGAGATCCCACAGGAGGAAGGGGGACAGGGGAGGCAGATCCCACAGGGGAAGGGGGGACGGGGGACGGAGAGCACGCAGGAGGGAAGGGGGAGAGAGATCCCACTGGAGGAAGGGGGACGAGGGAGAGTGATCCCACAGGGGGGAATGTGGACGGGGGAGTGGGATCACACAGGGGTGAAGGTGATCGGGGGAGGGGGATCCCACAGGTGGACGGGGGACGGGGCAGAGAGATCCCACAGGAGGAAGGGGGACACGGGGTTTAGATCCCACAGGGGGATGGGCGGCGGTGGGGAGGGATCCCACAGGGGCGAAGGGGGAGTCGGGAGGGAGAACCCACAGGGGGGAAGGTGGACGGGGGGAGCAGGATCCTACGGGGGAAGGGGGGACGGTGGAGAGGGATTCCACAGGGGTGAAGGGGGACACGGAAGGGAGATCCCACAGGGGGCAAGGGGGACGGGGATCCCAAAATGGGGAAGGGGGGAAGGAGGAGGGGGATCCCACAGGGGGGAATCGGTACGTGGCAGAGAGATCCCACTGGAAGAAGGGGGACGGGGAAGAGTGATCCCATAGGAGGAAGGGAGATGGGGCAGAGAGATCCCACAGGAGGATTTGGGACGGGGATGAGAGATCCCACGGTAGAAGGGGGATGTGGCAGAGAGATCCCACAGGAGAGAAGGGGGACTTTGGTAGGGAGATCCCAGAGGAGGGAAGGGGGAATGTGGGAGAGAGATCCCACAGGAGGGAAAGGGGTACCGGGGAGGGAGATACCCCCAGGTGGGAAGAGGGACGGGGGAGGGGGATCCCACAGTTGGGAAGGGGGGGCGGCCGAGGGAGATCCCACAGGAAGGAAGGGGGATGGCCGAGGAAGATCCCACAGTTGGGAAGGGGGACGGGTTAGGAAGATCCCACTGGAGGGACGTGTGACCGGGGAGGAGAGCCCACAGGAGGGAAGGGGTACGGGGGAGAGAGATCCCACAGGAAGGAAGGGATATGAGGGAGGGTGAGCCCCCAGGAGGGAAGAGACACAGGGTTGAGAGATCCCACAGGGGGGGGAAGGTGGACGGGGGAGAGGGTCCCCACAGGGGGGAAGGTGGACGGGCGAGGGCGATCCCAAGGGATGAAGGGGGACTCGGGTGGAGATCCCACGGGAGGGAAGGGGGACGGGGGAGTGTGAGCCCTCAGGAGGGTAGCCGGACGGGGAAGGGAGATCCCACGGTAGGAAGGGGGATGTGGCAGAGAGATCCCACAGGAGGAAGGGGGACGGGGAAGAGAGATCCCATGGTAGGAAGGGGGATGTGCCAGAGAGATATCACAGCAGGAAGGGGGACAGGGGAGGCAGATCCCACAGGGGTGAAGGTGGACGGGGGAGAGGGATCCCACAGGGGGGAAGGGGGACGGGGGAGGGAGATCCCACAAGAAGGAAGTGGGACGGGGTGGGAGTGCCCATAGGAGTGAAGGGGGACGGTGTAGGGAGATCCCACAGGGGGAAGGGGGGACGGGGGAGGGAGATCCCACAAGAAGGAAGGGGGACGATGTAGGGAGATCCCACAGGAGGGATGGGGGACGGTGTAGGAGATCCCACAGGAGGACGGGGAACGGGGGAGGGGGAGACCACAGGAGGGAAGAGGACAGGGGTGGGAGACCCACAGGAGGGAAGGGGGACTGGGAGGGAGAGCCCACAGGAGGGAAGGGACACGGGGGAGGGAGAGCCCACAGGAGGGACGGGGGATGGGGCAGAGACAACCCTCAGGAGGAATGAAGACGGGGAACGGAGATCCCACAGGAGGAAGACGGAAGGGGGAGCGAGATCGCGCAGGAGGAAGGGGGATGGGGGAGAGAGTTCCCGCAGGAGGAATGGAGAAGGGCGAAAGAGATAACACAGGAGGAAGGGGGATGAGGGTGCGAGATCCCACAGGAGGAAGGGGGGACGGGGGAGAGGCATCCCACAGGGGGGATGGTGGACGGAGCAGAGAGATCCCACAGGAGGAAGGGAACGGGGGCCGAGGGATCCCACAGGGTTAAGGGGGACCGGGCACAGAGATCCCACAGGAGGAAGAGGGACGGAGCAGAGAGATCCACAGGAGGAAGGGGGACGGAGCAAAGAGATCCTACAGGAGGAAGGGAACGGGGCCGAGGGATCCCACAGGGTTAAGGGGGACGGGGCACAGAGATCCCACAGGAGGAAGAGGGACGGAGCAGAGAGATCCCACAGGAGGAAGGGGGATGGTGGAGGGTGATCACACAGGAGGAAGGGGGACGGGGGAGCGGGATCCCACAGGAGGAAGGGGGATGGGGAAGAAAGGTCCCACAGGGGGGAATGGGGAAGTGAGATCCAACAGGAGGAATGGAGTTGGTGAAGAGAGATATCTCAGAATTAATGCGGATGGAAAATACAGATCCCACAGGAGGAATGGAGTTGGTGAAGAGAGATATCTCAGAATTAATGCGGATGGAAAATACAGATCCCACAGGAGGTCTGATGATGGGAACAGAGGCCCAACAGGAGGTATGTGGATGAAGAGAGATGGTACATTTTGAATGGGGCATAGGGTAGAGATCGCACGGGAGGATGTGGGAAGGGGAAGAGATATCCCACAGGAGGAAGGGGGACGGGGGAGGCAGATCCCACAGTGGGAAGGGGGATGGGGGAGGGTTACCACGGGGGGAAGGGGGACGGGGGAGGGAGAGCCCACAGGAGGGAAGGTGACGGGGGAGGGAGATCCCACAGGAGGGAAGGTGACGGGGGAGGGAGATCCCACAGGTGGGAAGGGGAACGGGGTAGGGAGATCCCACAGGGAAGGGGGATGGGGGAGTGGGATCCCACAGGTGGGAAGGGGGACACGGGTTGGAGACACACAGGTGGGAAGGTGGACCGGGGGAGGGAGAGCCCACAGGAAGGAAGGGGGACGGCCGAGGGGAGATCCCACAGTTGGGAAGGGGAACGGGTTAGGAAGATCCCACAGGAGGGACGGGTGACCGGGGAGGGAGAGCCCACAGAAGGGAAGGGGTACGGGGGAGAGAGATCCCACCAGAGGGAAGGGATACGGGGGAGGGTGAGCCCCCAGGAGGGAAGTGGCACGAGGGAGAGAGATCCCACAGGGGGGAAGAGGTACGGGGGTGGGGTATCCCACAGGAGGAAGCGGGGGCGGGGGAGGGGGATCCCACGGGGGGGGAGGGGCGCGGGAGGTGGATCCCACATGAGGAAGGGAGAGGGGGGTGGGAGATCACACAGGAGGGAATTGGGACGGGGGAAGGAGATCCCACAGGAGGACGGGGAACGGGGGAGGGAGAGACCACAGGAAGGAAGGAGGACACGGATGGGAGACCCACAGGAGGAAAGTGGGACCGGGGAGGGAGAGTCCATAGGAGGGAAGGGGGAGGGGGGTGGGAGAGCCCATAGGAGGGACGGGGGAAGGGGCAGAGAGAACCCTCAGGAGGAATGAAGAGGGTGTACGGAGATCCCACAGGAGGAAGGGGGATGGTGGAGAGAGATTCCGCAGGGGGAAGGGGGAGCGAGGTCCCGCAGGAGGAAGAGGGATGGGGGAGAGAGATCCCACTGGAGGAAGGGGGATTGGGAACAGAGGCCCAACAGCAGGAAGCGGGATGCGGAAGAGAGATACCTCAGGATGAATGTGTATGGAAAAGACAGATCCCACAGGAGGAAGGGGGATGCGGCAGAGAGATCCCACAGGAGGAAGGGGGATGGGGGAGAGAGATTCCACAGGAGGAAGGAGCATGGGGAAGTGAGATCCGACAGGAAGAGAGGGCAAAGGAGCTGAGGACTCACAGGAGGAAGGGGTTAGGAAAGAGAGATCTCTCGGAAGGAAGGGGGATCGGGAAGAGAGATCCCACTAGAGGAAGGGGGATTGGGAACAGAGGCCCAACAGCAGGAAGCAGGATGCAGAAGAGAGATACCTCAGGATACCTCAGGAAAAGACAGATCCCAAAGGAGGAAGGGGGATGTGGAAGAGAGATCCCACGAAAGGAAGGGGGATTGGGGAGGGAGATCCCACAGGAGGAAGGGGGATGCTGAGGAGAGATCCAACAGCAGAAAGGGGGAGTGGAAACAGAGAGCCCAGAGAATGAATGGGGGATGGGAACGTGAGATCCCACAGGTGGTTTGCTACCCGTGCCACGTGCTGGTGAGGCTAGAAATAATGCAGCTAAATACGTGGCTGAGGGGATGGTACATGATGGAGGGGTTCATGTTTCTGGACAATTGGGCTTTTTCCAGGGGAGGTGAGACCAGTTCGAATTGGGCAGTTTGCACCTGAACTGGAGGGGAACTAACATCCTTATCGGTAGGCTAGCAAGTTCTGCTCTGGGGGTTTTAAACAAGGTAGCAGGGGGACGGGCAGAGTTTTAGAGCAGATAGTGATGTGGAGGAGGATAATGGTCATGCGAGGACTGCCTGTTTCGACAGATATCAATGGTTTGTACGTGATAGAAATGTTCTCAGGTGCATCTATTTCAATGCAAGGAGTATAGTGTGTAAGGCAGATGAGTTTAGGGCGTGGATTGGCACATGATGATCTCGACATTATTGCTATTAGTAAGACTTGGTTTGCAGGAGGGGCAGGACTGGCAGCTTCATGTTCCGAGGTTATGTTGTTTCAGACGTGATAGAGGGGGAGGGATGAAAGGGGGAGGAGTGGCATTACTCGTCAGGGGAATCTCACAGCTGTGTGCAGACGGGACAGCCCGGAGGGCTCGTCTACAGAAGCCGTATGGGTGGAGCTGAGGAACGGGAAAGCTGTGACCACACTAATAGGGTATTATTATATACGGCCCAATCGGAGGAGCAAGTCTGTTGAGAGTTAGCACACCAATGTAAGAAACAGAAATTTGTAATCGTAGGGGATTTTAACTTCCCACATATTGACCTGGACTCCCACTCTGTGAAAGGGTTAGATGGCGTGGAGTTTGTCAAATGTGTTCAGGAAAGTTTTCTAAATCAATATATTGAGGTACCAACAAGAGAGGGTGCAGTACCTGATCTATTAGGGAATCAGACAGGTCAGGTGACAGAAGTATGTGTCAGCGAACATTTTGGGTCCAGTGACCATAATGTCATTAGTTTCAAGATAATTATGGATAAGGATAGGACTGGTCTACCAGTTAAGGTTTTGAATTGGAGAAGGGTCAATTTGGTGGAAATGAGAGAGGATCTGGGAAGAGTGGATTGAGATAAGTTTTTTTCTGGCAGTGATGTATTCAGTAAGTGGAGTTACTGAACTGCGCTTACATCCTGAGTTTGCATGTTACTGCCAGGATTAAAGGCAAAGTTAACAGGGATAGGGAACCTTGTTTTTCAAGGGATATTGGCGATCTGGTTAAGTAGGTGTTTAGCAGGTACAGGCAACAAGGAACAAATGAGATACTTGAAGAGTATAGAGAATGTAAGGGAATACTAAAGAAGGAAATCAGGAAGGCAAAAAGAAGACATGAGGTTGTGTTGGCAGATAATGTGAAGGTAAACCCGAAGGGTTTCTACAAGTATATTAAGAGTAAAAGGATAGTAAAGGACAAAATTGGTCCCCTAGAAGATCAGAGTGGTTGTCTATGTGTGGAGCATCATGAGATGGGGAAGATCTTAAACAGTTTTTTGCATCAGTGTCTACTTAGAAAACTGGCATAGTGGATATGGAATTAAAGGAAACAAACAGTAGTGTCATGGAATGCGGCCAGTGAGTGAGTGGGCCAGTGAAGGAGTGGAAATATGAGGCTTTGACTTGAGAGATTCTGGCAGTTTTGGCAATTGGACTGTGCAAATCAAGACAACCAAGATTTGAATAGCTCAGACTCAGCAGAAAACAGCTGATTATCCAAGCAGTTTGAAAAGCTCGAACAAATAAATAGAGGGGTAGCTCAAGCTGAGCGGCCCGTGGAAAGTGGTCAGTGAGTGAGTGGAGATTTGAGGCTTTGACAGGTCTTTACAATGCCTCCTGAGACGGTGATGTGCCTCTCCTGTGAGATGAGGCAGTCTTGGGGGAAATCCCCTCTCCTGCAGAGTCACATCTGCCAGAAGTGCTTGCGGCTGGGCGATCTGGAAGACCGTGTGAGGAATCCGGAGCCGTAGCTGGATGACCTTCGACTCATAAGGGAGAATGAGGCTGCCATAGATGAGAGCTACAGGGGGGGTAGTCACACCTAGGCTGCCGGAAGCAGGTCGTTGGGTGACAGTCCCAGGCGGGAAAGCGAAGGAGAGTAGACAGGTAGTGCAGAGCACCCGTGTAGCCATTCCCCTGAATAATAAGTTTACCGTCCTGGATACTGTTGGTGAGGACGACCGACCAGGTGTGAGCCACGGTGGCAGGGCCTCTGGCACTGAGTCTGACCCTGTGGTGTAGAAGGGTGGGACGGAGTGGAGGAGAGCTGTCGTCATTGGAGACTCTATAGTCAGGGGAGCAGAGAGGAGATTTTTTGGATGTGAGAAGGAAACCCGCGTGGTTTGTTGCCTCCCGGGTACCAGGGTCCAGGTTGTCTCTAACAGGGTGCGTGACATCCTGGTACGAGAGGGAAAGCAACAAGAAGTCGTGATACATATTTGTACCAACGACATAGGCAGGAAGAGGGATGAGGTCCTGAAGTGTGAGTTTCGGGAACTAGGCAGAAGGCCGAAGAAGAGGACCTCAAGGGTGGTGTTCTCAGGATTGTTGCCAGTACTACGTGATAGTGAGGGTAAGAATTGGATGAGATGGCAGTTGAATGCGTGGCTGAGGAGTTGCTGCAGGGGACGGGGTTTTAGATTTTTGGACAACTGGGATCTCTTCTGGGGAAGGTGGGACCTGTTGCACCTGAACTCTAGGGGGAGCAATATCCTTGCTGGTAGGTTTGCTAGCATGGTTCGGGAGGGTGTAAACTAATTTGCAAGGGGGATGGGACCCAGAGCGATAGAGCAGTGAAAAAAGTGCATGGAGTAAAGCCAGATCTGACACAGAGAGAGGTTTTGAGGAAAGGGCAGCAGAATAAAGGGTATAAATGCAGTAAGGTTGAAGGGCTAAAGTGCGTGTACTTCAATGCAAGAAGAATCAGGAACAAAGGTGATGAACTGAGAGCTTGGATACATATGGAATTATGATGTAGTGGCCATTACGGAGACTTGGTGGCACCAGGACAGGAATGGATTCTCAATATTCCTGGATTTCAGTGCTTTCAAAGGGATAGAGAGGGGGGGAAAAGGGCAGGACGGGTGGCATTACTGGTCAGGAATACTATTACAGCTACAGAAAGGGTGGGTAATATAGCAGGATCCTCTTTTGATTCAGTATGGGTGGAAGTCAGGTACAGGAAGCAAGCAGTTATTCTACCAGGGTATTCTACAGGCCCCCAGGTTGCAGCAGAGATACCGAGGAGCAGATTGGGAGGCAGATTTTGGAAAGGTGCAAAAATAACAGGGTTGTTATCATGGGTGACTTTAACTTCCCTAATATTGATTGGCACTTGATTAGTTCCAAGGGTTTAGATGGGGCAGAGTTTGTTAAGTGTGTCCTAGATGGATTCCTGTCTCAGTATGTTGACAAGCCGACGAGGGGGAATGCCATACCAGATCTAGTATTAGGTAACGAACCGGGTCAGGTCAGAGATCTGTCAGTGGGTGAGCGTCTGGGGGACAGTGACCACCGCTCCCTGGCCTTTAGCATTATCATGAAAAAGGATAGAATCAGAGAGGACAGGACAATTTTTAATTGGGGAAGGGCAAATTATGAGGCTATAAGACTAGAACTTGCGGGTGTGAATTGGGATGATGGTTTTGCAGGGAAATGTACTCTGAACATGTGGTCGATGTTTAAGGATCTCTTGCAGGATGTTAGGGATTAATTTGTCCAGCTGAGGAAGATAACGAATGGTAGGGTGAAGAAACCATGGGTTACAAGTGAAGTGGAAAATCTAGTCAGGTGGAAGAAGGCAGCGTACACGAGGTTTAGGATGCAAGGATCAGATGGGTCTATTGAGGAATATAGGGTAGCAAGAAAGGAGTTTAAGAAGGGGCTGATAAGAGCAAGAAGGGGGCATGAGAAGGCCTTGGCGAGTAGGGTAAAGGAAAACCCCGAGGCATTCTTCAATTATGTGAGGAACAATAGGATGACAGGAATGATGGTAGGACCGATTAGAGATAAAAGTGGGAAGATGTGCCTGGAGGCTTAGGAAGTGAGCGAGGTTCTCAATGAATACTTCGCTTTGGTATTCACCAATGAAAGGGAACTTGATGACGGTGAGGACAATATGAGTGAGGTTGATGTTCTGGAGCATGTTGATATTAAAGGAGAGGAGGTGTTGGAGTTGTTAAAATACATTAGGACGGATAAGTCCCCGGGGCCTGCCGGAATATTCCCCAGGCTGATCCACGAGGCAAGGGAAGAGATTGCTGAACCTCTGGCTAGGATCTTTATGTTCTCGTTGTCCAGGGGAATGGTACGGGAGGATTGGAGGGAGGCGAATGCTGTCCCCTTGTTCAAAAAAGGTAGTATGGATAGTCCAGGTAATTATAGATCAGTGAGCCTTACATCTGTGGTGGGAAAGCTGTTGAAAAGGATTCTTAGAGATAGGATCTATTGGCATTCAGAGAATCATGGTCTGATCAGGGACAGTCAGCATGGCTTTGTGAAGGGCAGATCGTGCCTAAGAAGCCTGATAGAGTTTTTTGAGGAGGTGACCAGGCTTATAGATGAGGGTAGTGCAGTGGATGTGATCTATAAGGATTTTAGTAAGCATTTGACAAGGTTCCACACGGTAGGCTTATTCAGAAAGTCAGAAGGCATTGGATCCAGGGAAGTTTGGCCAGGTTGATTCAGAATTGGCTTGCCTGCAGAAGGCAGATGGTCATGGTGGAGGTAGAACAATCAGATTGGAGGGTTGTGGCTAGTGGAGTCCCGCAAGGATCTGTTCTGGGACCTCTTCTTTTTGTGATTTTTATTAACGACATGGATGTGGGGGTAGAAGGGTGGGTTGGCAAGTTTGCAGACAACACAAAGGTTGGTGGTGTTGTAGACAGTGTAGGCGATTGTCGAAGATTGCAGAGAGACATTGATAGGATGCAGAAGTGGGCTGAGAAGTGGCAGATGGAGTTCAACCCAGAGAAGTGTGAGGTGGTACACTTCCGAAGGACAAACTCCAAGGCAAAGTACAAAGTAAATGGCAGGATAGTTGGTAGTGTGGAGGAGCAGAGAGATCAGGGGATACATGTCCACAGATCCCTGAAAGTTGCCTCACAGGTAGATCGGGTAGTTAAAAAAGTTTATGGGGTGTTAGCTTTCATAAGTCAAGGGATAGAGTTTTAGAGACGCGATGTAATGATGCAGCTCTATAAAACTCTAGTTAGGCCACACTTGGAGTACTGTGTCCAGTTCTGGTCACCTCGCTATAGGAAGGATGTGGAAGCATTGGAAAGGGTACAGAGGACATTTTTCAGGATGCTGCCTGGTTTAGAGAGTATGGATTATGATCAGAGATTAAGGGAGCCAGGGTTTACTCTTTGTAGAGAAGGAGGATGAGAGGAGACATGATTGTGGTGTGCAAGATATTAAGAGGAATAGACAGAGTGGACAGCCAGCGCTTCTTCTCCAGGGCACCACTGCTCAGTACAAGAGGACATGGCTTTAGGGTAAGGGGAGGGAAGTTCAAAGAGGATATTAGAGGAAGGTTTTTCACTCAGAGAGTGGTTGGTGCGTGGAATGCACTGCCTGAGTCAGTGGTGGAGGCAGATACACTAGTGAAGATTAAGAGACAACTAGACAGGCATATGGAGGAATTTAAGGAGGGGGGTTATATGGCAGGCAGGTTTTGAGGGTCGGCACAACATTGTGGGCCGAAGGGCCTGTAATGTGCTGTACTATTCTATGTTTTATGGAACATATAGAGATTAAAGAGGAGGAGGTGCTTACTGCCTTACAGCAAATAAAGGTAAATAAATCCCCCAGGCCTGACATGATATTTTCTCAGACCTTGAGACAGACTAGTGCAGAAATTGCAGGCGTCCTGGCAGAAATAATTAAAATGTCCTTCGCCACAAGAGCGGTGCCGGAGGATTGGAGGGTAGCTCATGTTGTTCCGTTGTTTGAAAAAGTCTCCAAAAGTGCACCAGGTAATTACAGGCCAGTGAGCCTAACATCGGTGTTAGGTAAATTATTGGAAGGTGTTCTGAGAGATCGGATATACAAGGATTTGGACAACCAAGGGCTGATTAAAGATAGTCAGCATGGCTTTGTTCATGGCAGATCGTGTTTAATGAATCCTGTAGTGTTTTTCGAGGAGGTTACCAAGAATGCACATGAAGGAATGGCTGTGGATGTTGTCTACATGAACTTTAGTAAGGCTTTTGACAAGTCCCACATGGGAGGTTAGTTCAGAAGGTTCAGACAGTAGGTATCCATGGAAAGGTTGTAGATTGGATTCCAAATTGGCTGTGTGTGAGAAGACAGAGTCTTAGTGGATCATTGCTTCTCAGACTGGAGGCCTGTGACTAGTGGTGTGTCTCAGGGATCTGTGCTGGGACCATTGTTGTTTGTTGTCTATTTCAATGATCTAGATGATAGTGTGATAAATTGGATCAGCAAGTTTGCTGATGACACTAAGATGGAGGCGTTGTGGACAGCGAGGAAAACTTTCAAAGCTTGCAGAGAGATCTGGACCAATTGGCAAAATGGTCCAGAAAATGGCAGATGGAAATGAATGCAGACAAGTGTGTGGTGTTCCATTTTGTAAGGACAAATCAAGGTAGGACATAGACAGTAAATGGTAGGACACTGAGGAATGCGCAGGAAGAAAGGGATCTGGGAGTTCAGATACATAATTCCCTGAAAGTGGCGTCACTGGGAGACAGGGTTGTAAAGAAGGCTTTTGGCATCCGGGCATTCATAAATCAAAGTTGAGTATAGGAGTTGGAAAGTTATGGTGAGGTTGTATAAGACATTGGTGAGGCCAAATTTGGAGCATTGTGTGCAGTTCTGGTCACTGAACTATAGGACCGATATCGGTAAGACTGAAAGTGTGCAGAAAAGATCTGCGAGGATGTTGCCGGCTCTTCAGGAGTTGAGTTACAAGGAAAGATTGAACAGGTTAGGACTTTATTCCTTCGAGCGCAGAAGAGTGAGGGGAGATTTGATAGAAGTTTACAGAATTACGAGGGTTATAGACAGGGTAGATGCGAATGGGCTCTTTCCACACGGATTAGGAGAGATAAATTACAAAAGGACTTTGCTTCGGGGTGAAAGGGGAAATGTTTAGGGGGAACGTCCTCACTCAGAGAGTTGTGAGAATGCGGAACGAGCTGCCATCTGATGTGGAAAAAGCGGACACACTCTTTGGTTTTAAGAATAAATCTGATAGATGCATGGATGGGAGAGGTCTGAAGGGTTATGGACAGTGTGTAGGTCAATGGGAATAGCGGATTAAAGTTTTGGCACAGAGCAGATGGGCCGAATGGCTTGTTTTCTGTGCTGTAGTGTTCTATGATTTTACGATTCTATGAAGGAATATGGAGAGGTCAGTTCCCACAGGAGGAAGGGGGGTGGGGAAGAGAGATCCCACAGGAGGAAGGGGGAAGGGGGAGAGAGATCCCACAGGAGGAAGGGGGATGGGGAAGAGAGACCCCATAGGAGGAAGCGGAATGGGGAAGAGAGATCCGACAGGAGGAAGGGGCATGGGGAAGAAAGATCCCACAGAAAGGGGGGGGGGGAAGACATTCCACTGGAGGATGAAGAAAGGGTAATAGAGAGCCCACAGGAGGATTGGGGATGGGGAAGAGATCCCTAAGAATCGAAGGGGGATTGGGATGAAAAGTCCCAAGGGTAAACGATAATCCTACAAGACGAGAGGATGCAGAACATTTTTGTACGTGTGTGTTGTGTCTGAACAGAGACCCAGAGGAGATGCGGCCTCGCTCTCTGTGTATCTGGTAGCGAGCAAAGTCACAAACAGGAAAGGACAGGGAGGACAATCTCACAATGGCATTTCTTTCCTTCTCACTGGGACAGTCTGCAGACGGCCTCTTGTCCCTCACCGGGAAGGGGATGTGAATCTTTGACCCACCTCCTGCAGTCAGTGTCGGTCTGGGTGACAGTAACAGTGAGAAGGAACATTGTCAATGGACGTGTCACAGGCAGCAGGAAACACGGCCATTCCTGTGATTTACTACCATTAAACCAATGGCCGTTGTTCACTGATCTAATGAAGTCTGCAACATCCCTTCACAAGGAACCACAGTACCCTCCTGTCCTTGGGGAATTACTGACTGATCCCCTGGGCATTTGTCACAATTCTTCACAATCTGATTTATCACAGTTTAACCCAAATCTCTTTACATTGAAATTAAACAACAGAACAGTTTCACAGTTCAGAGTGAGAGATAAATCAAGTTACCTCAGCTCCTGGCACTTGTGCAGCCCGGGACCCAGCCGCTGGATTCCTTCACACTGAATGTGGCAGCCCTCCAGGTCGAGATGTTTTATTGTATCGCAGTGTCCGATGACATGAGACAGGACCGCGCAGTCAATCGGGTTCACCGTCATTCCACGGAATGAAAGTGTTTTCACAGATCCCAGTGCGTCCTGAGCCAGTCCACGATTCTGAGACTCAAACAGGTAGTGCAATGTGTTCAGGAGGCTCCTTTTACCAGCTTCACTCCCCGTGTTTCCACTCTGGCGTTTAACTTCCTCCTTCACCCAGTCAATCACCCGGCAGGTTGTTTCATGAGGAAATGGACCCAGAATCTCCTCCAGGCCCCGAGCTGTCATTGGGTTGGAGAGACCAGCAACAAAACGGAAAAATACCTCAAATTGTCCATCTCTCCTGTTGTGTGTATCAGTCAGGAATTTCTGGATTTCCCTGGGATGTATAGTCAGGAATTGTGCGACTGCAGCTACAAACTCTTGGATGGTGAGGTGTGGGAATGTGTACACCACGCTCCAGGCAGAATCCTCTCTCTCCAAAAGCTCCATCAGGAACCCGGACAGGAACTGGGAAGGCTGCAGACTGTAGCTGACCAAATCTCCATCTGTAAACACAATCTTCTTCTCGGACACTCCTCTGAAGGCCATCTGACCAACCCTGAGAAACACATCACGGGGTCTCTCAATCTCACGGCCGTGGTTTTTCAGGATGTTATAAATATAGTAGGAGTACAGTTGGGTGATGGTCTTGGGAACTCGCTGTGGGTCCCTGACTCTTTGTGTGAAGAAGGGGCCCAGTGCCAGAGCGAGGATCCAGCAGTAGGAGGGGTTGTAGCTCATGGTGTACAGGATCTCGTTCTCCTTCACATAATTGAAAACAACTTCCGCCACCGTCTGATCTTCAAAATGTCTGATGAAATATTCCTTCCGTTCCTCATCAACAAATCCCAGGATTTCAGCCCAGACACTGATATTCGCCTTTTCCAACAAATGTAACTCAGTGGGACGGGTGGTCACCAGCACTGAACACCCTGGGAGCAGCTTGCCCTGGATTAAACTGTACACAATGTCAGACACTTCACACCACCACTCGGGATCTGGGCACTGGTGCTTTGGTTCTGTATCTCTCCGACTGTCCGCAAAATCGATTTTGTGTTTGAATTCATCCAAACCATCAAATATAAACAGTAATCCCTCTGGGTTCTTCCAGACTTCTCTCAGGATATTCCCAAAGTAAGGATACTGATCCAGAATCAGTTCCTTCAGGTTTATTCGACAGTCAATACTGTTTAAATCTCGGAATTTGAAACTGAAGACAAACTGGAATTGTTGGTATATTTTCCCCGTGGCCCAGTCATAAACAATCTTTTGTACCATCGTAGTTTTCCCGATCCCCGGGACTCCGGCCACTGCTGCTGAACTCCCAGATTTGGATTTACTCCGGGAAAAGCTGCTCTGGAATAACTGATCAGTCCGGATTTTTTCCAGCTGTCTGCGGAGTTGTTCCTCTCTATAATCCTCATGGTCTCTGCCTCTTGCCAGCAGCTCATGTTCCACCAGTGTCCGATCTCGAACAGTAGAAATGACCGTGAGCTCAGCGTATCGATCAGCCAGCTGGAAAACCTTCACCTTCTCCGTCATCAGGATCCTGTTCACTCTCAGTGTTTCAGTTTGTGCCCGCAGAGTCTCCTTGTGTTTCTGTTGAACATCTTCCATGGGAACAGAGAACATATTCAAAACGTTAAATGGCTTATCTGACAAAGAACTTTATAACGGTATTTCAGCATTCAGTGTTTGAGATTACATGAATAAATTCACTGCTTCCATGGATATTAGGACAGAAAGTTAAATTCTGTTCACAGACACGGAACTGACAGCAATGGATGTCCCTGAAAATGTCCAATCCTCATGTTCTGGTTCTAGTAATTTGTGAAGGTGAACATTCCCCTGATTGCACTTTCTGAGGAAGCTTAAGCAAGCATCACTTCCCAATAACATCTTAACTACATTCTACAGAGGCGTGGTGAGAGTGTGCTGACCTTTTGCATCACAACCTGGTACTCCAGCTGCAGTGCTGCCGACATAAAAGCCTTGCAGGGGGTGGTTAGGGGAGTGGAGAAGGTTATTAGGGTCTCCCTACCTTCTTCCAAGACCTCTTTCAACGTCGATGCCTCCAGAAGTCACGGTACATCATTAAAAACCTCTCACACCCTCTCCATGAACTGTTTGTTCTTCCGCCATCAGGTAAACGTTACAGGAGCATCTAAACTAAAACCACAAGGCTACTAAACAGCTTCCTCCCACAGGCAGTCAGACTGCTAAATAGCTGCTCTATCTGACTCTGCTTTCTCCACTTTTAACTTGCACCGGACACTTATAACTTGATTTAAAGCAACATGTGGCTGTTGTGTTTTATTATTTATTGTTGTGTTTATTATTTAGTGTTGTGTTTGTTATGTTATGATTGCACTGCTTCTGGGAACCGCTGTCTCATTCTACCCTGCAGAGCTGATGTACGGTTGGAACGACAATAAAGTTTTTGAATCTTGAATATCCTATTGCAATCCTGACTGCACCTCCCGTTATAACAACATTTCACTATATTTAAAGCATTGTTTGACTCATTAACAGACGATGTTAATGTTGATCTGGTGTGGAACTATGGAGAGCAGGTCACTGTGCATTTTGGCAAGGCTGCACACTGGGGAGTCACAGGTGTCCACTGCTCGCATCAAAACAGGAGCAGAATACGCGGGAAATACTCAAGTCGGGCAGCGTCTGGGGGAGAATCACAGTGAAGTTGCGGATCGATAACCCATCGGAATGACAGAGATGAAAATGGGTAGTTTTCAATCGCAGTGATGGAGGATTGGTGGAAAGGAATCTCTGTTAATGGAAGAAGCCACAAGGGTCTGTCTCAGTGATGCACATTGTGTCTGTGGGAGAGGGCGGTGAAGTCTTGGCAACTGCTACTCATCAATCTTGCTGTGGGGGTATGGGGCTCTGTCTAATGAGGCCTCCGTCTGTCAGAGTCGACCATGGATGTCCTGCCCCTGCAAGCCGGGACTCTCCGATATGGAGAGGAAGCTTCTGCCGAAGTAGCAAGCTCCCTCTCTCCATGCATCTGATGTGCACAGAAGACTGACACAGCTTGGCACCAGAGGTGTCGCAGGAGATGCCAGTCTGCGTTGAACACCATTTAACACTGACTCAGGAACTCCAGCTCCAGGCTTTCCCACTGGGTTTACTCCCAAACTCTTCCCCATGAGGGGTTACAGTTACAAGGCAGTGGAGTTTTGAGATCAGAGTTTTCTTGTTCCTGGGTGAGCTGTCAATCACAGCCAACAAGCCCCATCTGCCCAAAGTGACTGGTTGTAAGGCACCAGTAACCCACCTCTGCCTCTTCTCCTGTCAGAACAAACGCTTCCACCGGGATTAGTGGCTAAATCTCACGTGAAGACCAGGAGCTGGACAGAGGCTACTCGCCACTGGGAGCATTTAATAGGTCCTGGCAGCTCATCCGCACTGTCACCCCCCCTACCCCCCGGTTATAACAATCTTAAGCAACCGAGGGGCGATGTATTATTGACAATGAATCGGTAAATTGGTTTATTATTGTGACATGCACCACTGTAAAATGGAAAACTTTTCTGCATGCGATCCAAATAGATCATTACATCACATCGGTGCAATGAGGTTGTACAAGGAAAAATGGAACAGAATAGTTCAGGGAAACAGTGTTTCAGTTGCCGAGAAAATGCAGTGCAGGCAGACGATAAGGTAGAAGGCCAAAGCATCATTGGGAGGTCAGCGTTGAGTTTTTTTGGGACTATGTTCCTAAACTGTAGAATTCAACAGCTTAAACTACAGTACTGTGCAGAAGTCTGAGGTGTATATTAGGACTGACACATTCTGTCTTTTGTTTTCTAGTTTGCACTTTATCCCGTTGTGATGCGGTTTGAACGGCATCGTCTGGATGAAAGGTGCTTTATAAATAAGTCATTATTATTATTATTATTATTATTATTATTATTATCATCATCATCATCTTAGCC
Organism: Hypanus sabinus; assembly: GCF_030144855.1. Classification (NCBI taxonomy): domain Eukaryota; kingdom Metazoa; phylum Chordata; class Chondrichthyes; order Myliobatiformes; family Dasyatidae; genus Hypanus; species Hypanus sabinus. The sequence goes on along the minus strand of NW_026781592.1, from coordinate 167,005 downwards.
TAAACTGGTAAAACTTGAGGTACAGGCATAGCCAAGCACACTCATGTCTCAATTGATAGGAGATTTCAGACTATTCTCGTGGTGTATAGTGTTATGGCTTTTCGAAGATTTACACGAGTATCGCCGTGTGGGCCTAATTTATTAACACTATTCTGTAAAGCCTTTAGGATGATACCAGTTATCGATATTACGATTGGGATAAATAATACCCTGTTCGTGTTCCAGTCTTTCATTTTGCCCTTTCAATTCAATATATTTCTGGTATATTTTTTTTTACTAATTCATTTCTGTAAGTTATGTGTGTTTGGAATGGCTATATATATTTAAAAGGTTGCTTTTGCTTGTTTATCCTATCTGAAATAATGTTCGGATGCAGTATGATATGAAGGACTCTAACTCCAAAAGTGGAAGAGGCTTGTATATTTAGTAAATTATGGGGTTTTTCATCAGTTGTAGTTTAAGCAATGTTTTTGTGAATGTTGTTCGCCATTTTATTTTGCTTGTGCAAGTGATGAGATTCAGTTGAACTGCAGGATCTTTTAAAGTCGGATTGTTTGTAGTTTCTCTTATAATTTTCAGCATATACGGTCTTGGACCTATTGGTCGTTTATTCTGTATTATTGATAACTACGTGTGTCAACAACCTTGTCCTGTATTGCTACAATGATCCCTTCTATTTCTGGGAAGAAGTCTCCAACTGTGAGACAGGAGCTCGACACTTCCTTGTCGACATCTATGTCAATAGAGCTAATTGTGGATTTCAGAAAAGGCAAGATGAGGGAGCACGACACACCAGTCCTCACAGAGGGATCTGATGTGGAAAGAGTGAGCAATTCCAAATTCCTGGCTGTCAATATCTCCGACTATCTAACCTGGACCCAATATATCGATGCAGCTACAGAGAAGGCACAACAGTGGCAATATTTCATCAGGAGTTCTCAACATCACTTGAATATTTCTACAGGTGTAACTTGCAGAGCATTGTAACTGTCTGCATCACCGTCTGGTTCATGGGGAACGGAGTAAGGTGCACACTCAACGATTCAGGAGCAACTTCTCCTCTACCATGCAGTTTCCGAATGGACATTGAACCCATCGATACTGCCTCACTAATCTCTTTTTAAATTTCTATTTCTGCACTACTTATTTAGTTTAATATTTCATATAATCACACAGACATGCACAGCTATATATGTTCAACTTCCAGGCCCTGAAGCCACTTCGCTGCTCAGCCAGATCCACCGTCTGACAGGCCACATGTCTCGCATGGATAACTCCAGGTTACCGAAAGCAGTACACTACGGAGAACTCTCTCAGGGCAAGAGAGATCGTGGTGCCCCGCGCAGGAGGTACAAGGGCCAAATTAAGCAGAGGCTCTCTCAGGCAAATATGGAGGTCAACGAGTGGCAGCCGCTGATCCACGGAAAAGCCAAGAATTTTGAGGAACCCCGAAGAGCGAGTGCTGAAAAGAAGAGGGGATACAAGAAGATTCCAACTACCCAAGCGCCTGCATCCCAGCTGTCCCTCTGTCCCAACTGCTCACGAGTCCACAGATCCAGAATTGGCCCCTACCGTCACCAACAATCGTGTCGTCATCCAGTACCACCCCACCCCCTCACACACACACACACACACACACACACACACACACACACACACACACACACACACACACACACACACACACACACACGCACGCACACACACACACACACACCTATTTGGGAAGAGAACAGGATTTAGGGTATGCTTCATGATCATTAATGCTTGGTGGAACCCCGGAATGTCCATGCCCTCAAACCCTTTTGTTCCCCGGATCTGGAGTACCTGGTGCTGCTGTGTAAACCTTTCCGGCTGCCAAGGGAGTTCCCGGCTGTTATTATCACAGCTGTGTAATAACAACATCCCCCGGTTGTGTGTTATTGTCACAAAGGGGAGATGATTTCCTTCAGGAATCGGTCAGGACTTCCCAAACCACAAAATTTGTAACAACAGTTCCGTGTGAACAGCACTTGCCGTGTGACCGACTGCTTACATTGCCGGTGATCAGCAGGAGCTCAAGAAATTCAGCTCCGATCTGTGCAAAGTCATCCAGGCAGCGAAACGACAATACAGAGATCGTATTCAGGCACAGCTCTCCACCAACAACACACACAGCTTATGGCAAGCTCTGCACCCCAATGCAGACTTCAGAGCTAAGTGCAGTGGTGCTGCCAACATCGCTGCCTGTCTCCCAGAGGATCTAAGTCTCTTTACGCTCGGTTCGATATCGCCAACACTGAGACCCCGAGGAGAGCCGACAAAGCGACCTGCACATTGGTCATCTCTGAGGCTGAAGTTCGCAGGTGTTTCCAACGAGTGGACAGTCGCAAGCCTGCGGGACCGGACGGCGTCCCAGGGCGGGTACTCAGGATGCGCGCGGCACAACTGGCAGGTGTATTTACGGATATTTTTAATCTCACCCTCTCCTAGTGTAGAGTTCCCTCCTGCTTCAAATCATCCACCATTGTTCCTGTACCTAAAACAACTAAGGCAACATGTCTGAACGTCTGGCGTCCTGTCGCACTCACCTCAATAATAAGCAAATGCTTTGAGAGACTGGTCAACGACTACATCTGCAGCTTGTTACCACCCACACTGGACCCCCTACAATTCCCCTACCGACACAACCGATCAACAGATGACACAACAGCCACTGCTCTGCACACCTCCTTAAACATCTGGAGAAGAGGGATGCTTGTGTGAGAATGATGTTATTAGACTACAGTTCAGCATTCAATACCATCATTCCCTCCAGGCTTGACAAGAAGCTCAGAGACCTCGGCCTTCACCCTGCCGTGTGCAGCTGGGTCCTGGACTTCCTGTCAGATCACCAGCAAGTGGTAAGAGTGGGCTCCCTCACCTCTGCCCCTCTGACCCTCAACACAGGAGCCGCTCAGGGCTGTGTCCTAAGCTCCCTCCTTTACTCTCTGTATGCGCATGACTGTGTCGCTACCCACAGCTCCAAACTGCTAATTAAATTTGCTGAGGATACTATATTTATTGGCCAAATCTCAAATAATAACGAGGCAGCCTACACAGAAGAAGTCATCACCCTGACACAGTGGTGTCAAGAAAACAACTTCTCCCTCAATGTCGCAAAAACAAAGGAGCTGGATGCAATGTTGCAAAGACAAGAGGAATGGAGACGGGCCAACCCCTATTGACATCAATGGATCTGGGGTTGAGAGAGTGAACAGCTTCAAATACCTCGGCATTCACATCACTGAGGACCTCACATGGTCTGTACACATCAATTGTGTGGTGAAAAAAGGCACAACAGCACCTCTTTCACCTCAGATAGAACCATAGAACATTACAGCACAGAAACAGGCCTTTTGGCCCTTCTTGGCTGTGCTGAGCCATTTTCCTGCTTAGTCCCACTGACCTGCACCTGGCCCATATCCCTCCATACACCTCTCATCCATATACCTGTCCGAGTTTTTCTTAAATGTCAGAAGTCAGCCCGCATCCACAACTTCATCTGGCAGCTCGTTCCACACTCCCACTACTCTCTGTGTGAAGAAGGAACTTCCCCAACGTTCCCTTTAAACTTTTCTCCCTTCACCCTTAACCCATGACCTCTGGGTTTTTTTTCTCCCCTAGCCTCAGTTGAAAAAGCCTGCTTGTATTCCCTCTATCTATACCCATCATATCTATACACCTCTATCAAATCACCTCTCATTCTCCTACGTGCCAGGGAATAAAGTCCTAACCTATTCAAACTTTCCCTGTAACTCAGTTTCTCAAGTCCCGGCAACATCTTTGTAAACCTTCTCTGCACTCTTTCAACCTTATTAATATCCTTCCTGTAATTAGGTGACCAAAACTGCATACAATACTCCGCATTCGGTCTCAACAATGTCTTATACAACCTCACTATTACATTCCAACTCTTATACTCAGTACTTTGATTTATAAAGGCCAATGTACCAAAAGCTCTCTTTACGACCCCATCTACTTGTGAAGCCACTTTTAGGGAATTATGTATCTACTCCCAGTTCCCTCTGTTCTACTGCCCTCCCCAGTGTCCTAATATTTACCTTGTATGTTCTCACTTGGTTTGACCTTCCGAAGTGCAATACCTCACTCTTGTCTGCATTAAACTCCATCTGCCGTTTTTCAGCCCATTTTTCCAGCAGGTCGAAATCCCCTGCAAGCTTTGAAAACTTCCCTCACTGTCCACTACACCTCCAATCTTTGTATCATCAGTGAATTTGCTGATCCAATTTGCCACATTCTCATCCAGATCATTGAGATAGATGACAAATAACAATGGACCCAGCACTGATCCCTGTGGCACACCACTAGTCACAGGCCTCCACTCAGAGTAGCAATCCTCCACTACCACTCTCTGGCTTCTTCCACTGAACCAATGTCTAATCCAATTTACTACCTCTCCATGTATACCTAGCGACTGAATCTTCCTAACTAACCTCCCATGCGGGACCTTGTCAAAGGCCTTACTGAAGTCCATGTATACAACATCCACTGCCTTCCCTTCATCCACTTTCCTGATAACTTCCTCGATAAACTCTAATAGATTGGTTAAACATGACCTACCATGCACAAAGCCATACTGACATTTTCGAATAAGTCCCTGCCTATCCAAATACCTGGAGACCCTATCTTTTAGTATTCCTTCCAATAATTTACCTACTACGGATGTCAAACTTACCGGCCTATAAATTCACTGCCTACATTTTGAGCCTTTTTTAAACAACGGAACTACATGAGATATCCTCCAATCTTTTGGCACCTGACCCATGGATTTCGACATTTTAAATATTTCTGCCAAGGCCACTGAAATTTCAACATTAGTCTCCTTCATAGTCCAAGGGAATACCCTGGCAAATCCTGGGGATTTATCTGCTCTGATTTGCCTCAAGACAGCAAGCAGCTCCTCCTCTGTAATCTGTATAAGTTCCATGACCTCCCAACTTGTTTGCCTTGTTTCTTTAGACTCCATTCCAGTTTCCTTAGTAATTACGGATGCAAAATACCCATTTAATATCTCTCCCATTTCTTCCGGTTCCATTCATAGCCGACAACTCTGATCTTCAAGAGGATCAATTTTATCCCTTACTATCCTTTTGCTCTTAAAATACCTGTAGAAGCTCTTAGGATTATCCTTCACCCTGACTGCCAAAGCAACCTCATGTCTTCTTTTAGCCCTCCTGATTTCTTTCTTAATTATTTTCTTACTCTGTTTATACTCCTCAAGCATCTTATTTCCTCCCTGTTTCCTATACATGTCATACATCTCTCTCTTCTTCTTTATCAGAGTTCCAATATCCCTCGATGGCCAAGGCTCCTTATCCTTATTCATGTTGCCTTTAACCCTGACAGGAACATGCAAACTCTTAACTCTCAAAATGTCTCCTTTGAAGGTCTCCCACTTACCAATCACAATCTTGCCAGAGAACATCCTGTCCCAATCTACGATTTTTAGATCTCTTCTCATTTCTTCAAATTTGGCCCTTTTCAGGTTTAGAACGTCAACCTGAGGACCAGATCTATCTTTATCCATGATCAATTTGAAACTAATGACGTTATGATCACTGGAACGAAAGTGTTCCCCTACACTCACTTCTGTCACCTGCCCTAACCCATTTCCTAATAGGAGATCTAATATTGCATTCTCCCTAGTTGGTACATCTATATATTGATTTAGAAAACTTTCCTGAACCCATTTTACAAACTCTAACCCATCTAGATGTTTAACAGTATGGGAGTCCCAATCAATGTGTGGAAAATCAAAATCCCCTACAATCACAAATTTCTGTCTCCTGCAGTTGTCTGTTATCTCTTTGCAGATTTGCTCCTCCAATGCTCGATGACTATTGGGTAGCCCATAATACAACCCTATTAATGTGGTCATGCCTTCCTGTTTCTCAGCTCCACCCATATGGCCTCAGTAGACAAGCCCTCTAATCTGTCCTGCCGAAGCACTGCTGTAATATTTTCCCTGACTAGCAAAGCCACCACTCACCCTTCATCTCTCTGCCTCTATCACGTCTGAAACATCAGAACCCTGGAACACTGAGCTGCCAGTCCTGCCCCTCCTGTAGCCAAGTTTCAGTAATGGCTATGATGTCATAACTCCATGTGTCAATCCAGGCCCTCAGCTCGTCTGCCTTTCCCACAATACTCCACGCTTTGAAATAGACACACCTCAGAAGATTATTACCAGCACACACAACCTTGCTATTTGTGACTTTGCATGAACTACCAACATCATTTATTTTTACCCCTGTTGCACTATCTACCTTGGCACTCTAGTTCCCATCTAGTTTAAACCCTCCCCAATAAAACTAGCAAACTAGTATATTGGTGTCCTTGTAGTTCAGGTGTAACCCGTCTCTCTTGTACAGGTCCCACCTGCCCCTGAAGAGGTCCTGATGATCTAGAAATCTGAAACCCTGCCCCCGACACCAGTTTCTCAGCCACGTGTTCATCTGCCAGAGCATCGCACTCTTACCCTCACTGGCACGTGGCACAGGCAGCAATCCGGAGATTACTACCCTCTATGTCCTGTTTTTCAACTTCCTACCAAGCTCTCTGTCCTCACTCTTCAGGACATCCTGACTATTTCTACCTATGTCATTGGTACCGATGTGTACCAAGACATCTGGCTGATCACCCTCCCACCTCAGAATGCTGTGCAGGCGATCAGGGACATCCCTGACCATGGCACCCGGGAGGCAACAAACCATCCGGGAGTCTCTGTCACAACCACAGTATCTCCAGTCTGTACCCCTGACTATGGAGTCCCCTATCACTACCTCTCTCCTCTTCCTCCTCCCTCCATTCTGCACTGCAGAACCAGACTCAGAGCCAGAGATCCAGCTGCCGCAGCTTGTCCCAGGTAAGCCTCCCCCCCAACAGTATCCAAATTGGTATACCTATTTTGGAGGGGAATGGCCACATAAGAACCCTGCATTAACTGCCCTTTCCCCTTCACTCGCCTGACGGTAACACAATTATCTGTGCCCTGTTTCTTAGGTGTAACTACCTCCTGGAAGCTACTATCTATAATCTGCTCAGTCTTTCGAATGATCCGGAGGTCATCCAGCTCCTGCTCCAGTTCCCTAACGCGGTCTGTTAGGAGCTGCAGCTGGATGCGCTTCTTGCAGGTATCGTTGTCAGGGACACTGGAGGTCTCCCTGACTTCCCACATCCTGCAAGAGGAGCATTCCAACATCCTGCCTGGCATATTCTCTAGTCTGAACAAAACAAAAGAAGAAAAACAGAAAAACAGATCGTTGAGATGGTTGAGGACGTTTGGGATGGGCTCCTAAATGCTAACGATTTTCTATAGGGGCATAATTTTGTGCATCCTGACTGGCTGCATCACTGCCTGGTATGGGAACTGTACTTCTGTCAATCGCAGGACTCTGCAGAGAGTGGTGCGGACAGCCCAGTGCATCTATAGATGTGAACCTCCTACTATTCAGGTCATTTCAGAGAGAAGGGGTAAAAAGTGCCCGAAGGATCATTCTGAACCCAAGTCTCACCAAGCACAAACTGTTCCAGCTGCTACCATCCGAGAAATGGTACCGCAGCGTAAAAGCCAGGACCAACAGGCTTCGTGACAGCTTCTTCCACCAGGCCATCAGACTGATTAATTCATGCTGAATCAGTTCTATTTCCACAATTGTATACATAAATACAGACTCACTGCACACACTATACCGTAATCGTGCTGCTGGAGCAGAAAAACAATTTTCACGACATGTGTCCATGATATTAACCCTGATCCAGAAAATTTTTATCTGGCTGCTGTTTCATTTTTTTAGATCTGTTATTCATCATCCTCAAACTGTCCTCGTTCATATCAATCTGAGTGCGCTCCAGTGCACATGGCGTTTTCCAGTAATTATTATTTAAGTTCTTATTTTTTTGCATATTTTCCAGATCTGTTTCAGACCAGGATAATTTACCAAAATTACACATCAATATGGGCACAGTGAGTGTTTCCTACCTTCGTTATATTTTTACTGTTCAGCTCTGTTTGGCAGATTTTCTTGATCCTTGATGTAAATTCAAAGTTTGTTCAGCCTAGCAGTAAATTCAGATTTTCTTCAGCCTTGAAGTAAATTTTGTTGGAAGGTTTTCCTTTATCACACGATGATCTATCTTCTTTGCTTATTGATATCCTAAATATCCGTTTCATATTCTGTTGCATTGCATCCTGATGCTCTGTTTGATATTCTACCGGCTCGATTGCACCATTCTTTATGTTAGATGTTCTGTACTTTTCTAGTCTAAAGTTCATGCTTATATATTTGGAAATTAGTTCCAGTATTTGAATTGTTTGTTTCAGCCTTACTGATGCAAGAGCAAATAATTTCAAATCCTCAATGTATAGCTGTGTCAAGGTATAATTCATATTTTTTTCTGATTAGATACCTGATTTTTGTCTGTTTCAGTAAATTATGAGTGGGCTTAAAGCTAGACAAAACCGCAGTGGGCTTAGTGAGTCGCTCTGGAAAATCCCTCCATTTATTTTGATAGTGGTCGTTGTTCCTCTGTGGTTGTTAATAGGACGATTATTTTACGCGAATGCTTCATCAGTTGCAGAAATTTCACAAGCATTGTATGAATTTTATATATATTTGGAACTTCTCTTAAACACACGAGGAACAGAACCAGATGTGTTTTTTTTCTGATTGACAATATAACACTGAAAGTTTTCTGCTTTCCACAGCGTTTGAAATAGAATTACATAATCTGCTATCTGTTGTTCAAACCCGAACGGTATTCTGTCTGCTCTCCTGTGAGTATATTGTGGTTATCTAAGTTGTTATCTGAGTTGATATTAGTTACGAGATGTACGATGCTATAATTTTAGATATAAAATTATCTTATTATTATTAAGAGCCAATACAGAGGCTCATACAGAATATTAACATGCTTGAGAACTGTGGGGAATTGTCCTGTCTGCCGGGGACACAAACTGGGAGAAATGTCTTGGCTGGCGGGTGGTGAATCTGTGAAATTATTGTCATAGACGGCTGAGGAAGACACTTCATTGGATATATTTAAAATGCAGGTCGATATGTTCCTGATTAGGAAGAGCGTCAACGTTTACTGGGATAATGGGGTAGAGAGGAATTGAAGAGCAAATCACTGAGCCGAATGGCTTAATTCTGCTACTAGGTCTTATGGTTTTAGGGAGCATCTGGAGTATTGTGTTCACTTCTGATTGTCCAGCTCTTGGAAGGGTTGGAGAGGGTGCAGAACAGGTTCTTCAGGGTGTTGCCTGGGTTCGGTGACATGTGCTACAAGGAGAGGTTTGAGAAACTTGGTTTGTTTATTCTGGAGTTAGAATAGAAATCTGACTGAGGTGTACAAGTTTGAGAGATAAGAGTTTGGGTTGACAGCCTGTATTTTGTTTTTTTTTACATATGACTGGTGTCTAATACCAGAGGGCATTTGGTTAAGGTGAGATGGGGTAAATTTACAGCAGTTGTGGGTAGATTTTTAACAGAGTTCTGGGTGCCTGGAATTTACTGTCTGGGTCAACATGGCTTTGTGAAGGGAAGGTCGTGCCTCACGAGGCTAATTGAGTTTTTGAAGAGGTAACAAAAAACAATTGATGAAGGTACGGTAGTAGATGTGGTCTACATGGATTTTGGCAAGGCACTTGACAAGGTCCCTCATGAGAGACTCATCCAGAAAGTCATGAGGCACGGGATAAGTGGAACCTTGGCTGTTTGGATAAATAGTTGGCTTACAGGAAGAAAGCAGAGGGTAGTAGTGGAAGGAAAGTATTCTGCCTGGAGGTCGGTGACTAGTGGAGTGCCGCAGGGATCTGTCCTGGGACCCCTGCTATTTGTGATTTTTATAAATGACCTGGATGTAGAGGTGGAAGAATGGGTGAGCGAATTTGTGGATGACATGAAGGTTGGAGGAGTTGTGGATGGAGCTGCAGGTTGTCGAAGGTTACAAGAGGATATAGACAGGGTGCAGATTTGGGCAGAAAAGTGGCAGATGGGGTTCAATCCGGATAAGTGTGAGGTGATGCATTTTGGAAGGACAAACCAGAATGTTGAGTACAAGTTTAATTGTTGGTTACTTAAGAGTGTGGATGAACAGAGTGACCTTGGGGTTCAAATCCATACATCCCTTAAGGTCGCTGCACGGGTTGATAGGATAGTTAAGAACTCTTATGGGATGCTAGGCTTTATTAATAGGGGGATTGATTTCAAGAATAGAGAGGCCAAGTTGCAAATCTACAAATCTCTGGTGAGACCGCACTTAGTATTGTGTTCAATTCCAGTCACCTCATTATAGGAAGGATGTGGAAGCTATGGAGAGGGTGCAGAGGAGATTTACCAGGATGTCGCCTGGTTTGGAGAACAGGTCATGTGAAGCAAGGTTAGCAGAGCTGGGACTTTTCTCTTTGGAGCGTAGAAGGATGAGAGGGCACTTGATAGAGGTCTAAAGAGTTATGAGAGGCATAGATGGGGTGGATTGCTAGAACCTGTTTCCCAGGGCACCAATAGCAAACACTAGAGGGCATATGTACAAAGTTAAGGGAGGAAAGTTTAGGGGAGACATCAGGGGTAAGTTTTTTACAAAGGGTTGTGGGTGCCTGGAACAACGTGCCAGGGATGGTGGTGGAGGCTAAAACATTAAGGGTATTTAAGAACCTCTTGGACAGACTCATGGATAAAAGAAAAATAGAGGGTCACGGGGTAGTGTGGGTTTAGTACCCTTTTTAAAGGAATACATGGGTCGGCACAACATCCGGGGTGGAAGAGCCTGTACTATGCTGTAGTATTCTAGTGTCTAGAGTGTAGTGACTAGGGTCATGTCGGAGGCAACTATGTTATAGATGCTTCTAGTTAAACATGAATGTGCAGGAAATGCAAGGAAATGGTCAATAATATAAGAAAGGATACCAAAGTATTTTTCCTTTCTTTCCCGGATATATAAAGAGTGGAAAATGGGAGAGGGTCGATATCGGACCACTAGAAACTGCTGTTGTAGTTGCAGTAACGGGTGAAAAAGAAATGCCAGACAAACTCTGTGCAAGGCACTGGCAGAATTCCAAAAGGTAAAGAACATCAGCGAACAGAATTGCGTGTAGGCCTATTACAAAGGAAAAGGGGCTTGGAAGATGAAAGGTCTGAAGATAGAAAAGTCACCTGGACTGGGTCATACAGTGTATCAGGAGCCTGTCTGGGGTGTGTTGGGATTCCCAGAGCGTGAGGGCCTGGAGTGAAGGCTTCAGCAGAACCAACAGCTGGATTAATAGAAAAGTATATTGTAGAATATTCAGGCTGCAAAGAGACACTCGTTGAACTGTTACTAAAATCCAGAGATCAGTGAATGATTAATGGCGAATTTTGATTCCCAGGTTTTGCCAAGTCACAGACTAACACTTGAGATGTGGTTTGAACTGTGCATTTGATCACTCACCTATCAGCTGAGTGGGTAATTCAGATAAACCTTGGCCGATGTTCATGTATTCTTGTGGATCAGGACCTGTTTAAATATGAAAAAAAAATCCATGGAAACAGAGCTAAAATAATTAAAATAACTAAAATGTTTATCTCAATGTGCCTTTGTGTTCAGAGCGTGGTTTTAACATACCGAGTTCCTGTATTTCCCTCAGTATTTTGTCCAACTTCGGTAACTCAGTCCTCCACATCAGAAAGGATTCCCACATCGCCCTCCGGGCCCGGGAGCCTTTGCCATTCACCAGACTGAGGAAGAGTCTGGAACTCTCTGCCCGGTTTCCCTTCTCTGTCAGTTCAGTGACTTTCTACAAAAGGGAACAATGGACTTACTGTGGAGCAGACAGACAGACATGGAGAATGTGCAGGAAAGTATCTGTTCATGGCACCAGTAGCTTCAGAACAGATGCAGTCACTGGGCTGCTGCCTCATCCTCTCTGGGTTCAGTCATTAACAGAGAAACAGTAACTGAAGGAAATTCTAAATCAATATTGTGTAAGAATAAGGATTTACTGACACTCTGCAGTAGATGCAATGTGATTAATTTCCTTGATCTGTCAATGTGCAGCATTACATCAACAAGATGTGACAACAAGAACGGAAGAGAGGGGAGAGAGAGAGTGCAAAAACAAATGGATGGCGGGCATCACCGAATCGTGGCTGACAAAATTTTATAGTTGGGTGCTTAAACCCAAGGATAAATATTGAATCGAAAGGATACACAGGTAGGTGAAAGTGTTGGGTCGAAGCTGCTGTCATTAAAAATGAAAAGTTCTGAGAAAGAGGTGATATCGGATTAGACGATGAGGATGTTAAGAAACTGCGTAGGTAAAATGACCCTGATGGAAATTATATATAGGCATGTTAACAGTAGCCAGGATGTGGGCTACAAATTACAACGGGGGAGAGAAGTGGCATGGAAAATAGTCAATGCTAAAATTGTCACGGGGAGTTTCAATATCCAGGTAGCTTTGGAAAATCAGGTCGGTGCTGAATCCCAAGTGAGGGAATTTATAGAATGCCTATGAGATGGCTTTTGTGAGAAGCCTGTGGTTGACCCCACTATAGGAAAGGCAGATCTGGACTGTGTTGTGTATTGAACCAGATTTGATCAGGGAGCTTCAGCTAAATAAACCCTTCAGAGGCACTGATCATAAAATAGCAGAATTCAAGCCAGCAGTTTGAAAGGGAGAAGGTAAAGTTAGAGGTATCAGTGCTACAGTAGAATAAAGGAATTACCTCGGCATGAGAGAGGAGCTGAGCAATAATTCATTCGAAAATGACACTAACAGGGACAACGGCAGAGCAGGAATGGCTGAAGTTTCTCGGAGGACAAGTGTTCACAAAGAGGAAGAATTATTCTAAATGGAGGATGATCAACCGTGGCTGACGAGGTAGTCAAAGCAGCACAAAAGCAAAGGAGAGGGTACAGAATATTACAAAATATAGCAGAAAGCTGGAGGACTGGGATGTTTTTACAAATCAACAGAAGACAGTTCAAAAGCCGTAAATAGAGAAAATATGAAATAGGAAGGCAGGCTAGAGAATGATGTAAAATAGCTTACCAAAACGTCCGTCTAATATATGAAGATTGAAAGAGAGGAGAGTGGCTATTGGACCACTGGAAAATGACAGTGGAGAGGTACTGTCAGGGGACAAGGAAATGCCGGAAGATATTGGTCGGCATTTTGCGTCAGTCCTCACTGTAAAAACACTGGAACGTGCCAGGTATTTGAGAATGTCAGGTGGCAGAAATGAGTGTATTTGCAATTATTGCGGAGAAGGCGTTTGGTAAGCTGAAAGTTGTGAAGATAGATGAGTCCAGATCAACTCACCCGATTGCTTCTGGAAGAGGAGGCTGAAGAGATTGTGGAGACATTAGTAATGATCACTCAAGAATCACTAGATTTTGGAATGGTTCCGGAGGACTGATCATTTCAAACTATAGGCCAGTTAGTCTGATCAGCGTTTGGGAAGATGTCAGCAGTCGATAATCGAGGATAAGGTTTCGGGGTATTTGGATGCACTTGATAAGAAAAAGGCTAACATCCATGGAAGGGAATCCTGCCTGACAGAACTGTTGGAATTTTTTGAGAGAACAGCATGCTGGGTCGACAACAGAGAGTCAGTGCAAGATGTTTACTTGGACTTCCCGAGGACCTTTGACCAGGTGTCCCACATGACGCCGTTTAACAAGGGCCCACAGTAGGACAAGAAAGACACTGGCATGGATAGAGGATCCAAGATTTTCTCCAGACAGATTTGTCTGACTGCCAGGAAGCACAGAATGGGAACAAATAGGGCTTTCTCTGGTTGAATGTTGGTGACCAGAGGTGTTCTGCAGTGGTTGGTTTTGGGACAGTTTCTTTTTCCGTTATGTCAATGATTTGTAGGCTTTATGGCCGTTATTGTAGGTGTTACGAAGATATGGGGAGGGAGGGGAAGTGTTGAGGAAGCAGGGATTTCGCGGGAGGACATGGACCTATGAAGAAATGGACACGTCAGTGGCAATTGGTATGTAGTATAGTGAGGTACATGGCCATATACTTTAGCAGAAATAATGAAGACGTAGGCTATTTTTGAATCTGGGAGAAAATTCAGAAATCGGAGTTGTAAAGAGTCTCTGGAGACCTGGTGCATGATTCCGTGCAGTTTGAGTCGGTGTTATGAAAGGCAAATACAATGCTAGCATTCACTTCGAGAGGATCAGAATATAAGAACAAGCACTGGCCAGACCGCACTCGCATATTTTGATTCCCTGATCAGAGAAAGTTTGTGATGGCATTGTGAAAAGTCCAGAGAGGAATCTAAACGAACAGAACCAGTGATATTAAACCAGATTTTGATGGGAATGGATCCTGGATGCACCTGTACTGGCCGGAGTGTGAGAGGATGAGGGGGAATCTAATTGTAACCTGTGGAATATCGAAAGACATTGAGAGGATGTGGAGATGTTACAGCCTCAGATTAGAGGGACGTCCATTTGGAACAGAAATGATGATAATATTTAGCCGAGGAGTAGTGAAACTGCAGAATCCATTGGAACTGACAGCTGTGGAGACCAGGTCATTGAGTATATTTAAAACAGAGGCTGGTATCTTCTTGACTAGTCTGGTCAGCAAAGTTCACTGCGAGAAGGCAGGAGAATGGGGTTGAGAGGGATAGTACATCACCCATGATGTCATGGTGGAGCAGAATCGATGGGCCTAATGGCCAATTGTGCTCTGATGCCTTATGGTCTCATGATGTGTAAAGACAAAAGAAGATTCAGTATCAGTGCGGCTATCTTATAATGGAGGTGGTTACTGCCTGGCGCTCATACCGTAAAATGGTAATGACTTCCTGAATGCAGGCATGGGTTTCCTGATTAACTCAGGAATTATGAACAAAACGTTGACTAGTCTTCAAGCAACATACACCGATGATGGAATTAAGGTAACAGAATATGGATGGGCTTAGGACATTGTTCTGAGAAATAAGAGAGGCAGGGTTTAAGGGGAAGCACAACATTGTGGGCCAAAGTGCCCGTACTGTGCTGTACTGAAATAAATCATCATAATTCCCTGATGGTCCACTGCACTGTAAAATAATCCTTCAGTTTCACTGCTACCAGGTCTGATGAGTTACCGTTGTGAAAGAGATTTAACCAGTAAAGCAGACGTCTCCAGATGATATTCCTGGATTTAGTTGCTTCAGGTGTGATAGAGTAGGAGGGGCCAGAGGAGGAGGTGTTGCATTGCTTGTCCGAGAAAATCTTATGGCGGTGCTTTGGATGGATAGATTAGAGAGCTCTTCTAGGGAGACTATTTGGGTGGAATTGAGGAATGGGAAAGGTGTAGTAACACTGATAGGAGTGTATTATAGGACCTAAGGGGGAGCGTGAATTGGAAGAGCAAATGTGTAAGGAGATTGCAGATATTTGTAGTAAACACAAGGTGGTGATTGTGGGAGATTTTAATTTTCCACACGTAGACTGGGAAGCTCATTCTGTTAAAGGGGTGGATGGTTTAGAGTTTGTGAAATGTGTGCAGGATAGTTGTTTGCAACAATACATAGAATTACCGACGAGAGATGGGGCAGTGTTGGATCTCCTGTTAGGGAATGCGATAGGTCAGCTG
This sequence comes from Hypanus sabinus, assembly GCF_030144855.1. Lineage (NCBI taxonomy): Eukaryota > Metazoa > Chordata > Chondrichthyes > Myliobatiformes > Dasyatidae > Hypanus > Hypanus sabinus. The sequence goes on along the minus strand of NW_026781592.1, from coordinate 151,380 downwards.
ACAGATGTATGTGTTGGGGAGCACTTCAGGTCCAGTGATCACAATAGCATTAGCTTCAATATAATTATGGAGAAGGACAGGACAGGACCTAGAGTTGAGATTTTTGATTGGAGAAAGGCTAACTTTGAGGAGATGCGAAGGAATTTAGAGAGAGTGGATTGGGTCAAGTTGTTTTATGGGAAGGATGTAATAGAGAAATGGATGTCATTTAAGGGTGTAATTATGAGGGTACAGAATCTTTATGTTCCTGTTAGGTTGAAAGGAAAGGTTAAAGGTTTGAAAGCACCATGGTTTTCAAGCGATATTAGAAATTTGGTTCGGAAAAAGAGGGATGTCTACAATAGATATAGGCAGCATGGAGTAAAGGAATTGCTCGAGGAATATAAAGAATGTAAAAGGAATCTTAAGAAAGAGATTAGAAAAGCTAAAAGAAGATACAAGGTTGGTTTGGCAAATAAGGTGACAGTAAATCCGAAAGGTTTCTACAGTTATACTAAAAGCAAGAGGATAGTGAGGAATGAAATTGGCCCCTTAGAGAATCAGAGTGGTCAGTTATGTGTGGAGCCGAGAGAGATGGGAGAGATTTTGAACGATTTCTTCTCTTCGGTATTCACTAAGGAGAAGGATATTGAATTGTGTAAGGTGTGGGAAACAAGTAAGGAAGTTATGGAACCTATGACAATTAAAGAGGTGGAAGTACTGGCGCTTTTAAGAAATTTAAAAGTGGATAAATCTCTGGGTCCTGACAGGATATTCCCCAGGACCTTGAGGGAAGTGTAGAGATAGCAGGAGCTCTGACTGAGATCTTTAAGATGTCATTAGAAACGTGGATTGTGCCGGAGGATTGGCGTATTGCTCATGTGGTTCCATTGTTTAAAAAGGGTTCTAGAAGTAAGCCTAGCAATTATAGACCTGTCAGTTTGACATCAGTGGTGGGTAAATTAATGGAAAGTATTCTTAGAGATAGTATTAATAATTATCTGGATAGACAGGATCTGATTAGGAGTAGCCAGCATGGATTTGTGCGTGGAAGGTCATGTTTGACAAGCCTTATTGAGTTTTTGAAGATGTTACGAGGAATGTTGACGAGGGTATGGCAGTGGATGTAGTCTATATGGACTTCAGCAAAGCCTTTGACAAAGTTCCACATGGAAGGTTGGTTAAGAAGGTTCAGTCGTTAGGTACTAATGCTGAGTAATAAAATGGATTCAACAGTGGCTAGTTGGGAGATGCCAGAGAGTAGTGGTGGATAATTGTTTATCGGGATGGAGGCCGGTGACTAGCAGGGATCTGTTTTGGGCCCAATGTGGTTTGTAATATACATAAATGATCTGGATGATGGGGTGGTAAATTGGATTAGTAAGTATGCCGATGATACTATGGTAGGAGGTGTTGTGGATAATGAGGTGGGTTTTCAAAGCTTGCAGGGAGATTTATGCCAGTTAGAAGAATGGGCTGAACGTTGGCAGATGGAGTTTAATGCTGAGAAGTGTGAGGTTCTACATTTTGGCAGGAATAATCCAAATAGAACATACAGGGTAAATGGTAGGGCATTGAGGAAGGCAGAGGAACAGAGAGATCTAGGAATAACAGTGCATAGTTCCCTGAAGGTGGAGTCTCATGTAGATATGGTGGTCAAGAAGGCTTTTGGAACGCTAGCCTTTATAAATCAAAGCATTGAGTAAAGAAGTTGGGATGTAATTTTAAAATTGTACAAGGCATTGGTAAGGCTAATTTTAGAATATTGTGTGCAGTTCTGGTCACCGAATTATAGGAAAGATATCAATAAATTAGAGAGAGTGCAGAGACGATTTACTAGGATGTTACCTGGGTTTCAGCACTTAAGTTACAGAGAAAGGTTGAACAAGTTAGGTCTCTATTCATTGGAGCGTAGAAGGTTGGGGGGGGGGGGGATTTGATCGAGGTATTTAAAATTTTGAGAGGGATAGATAGAGTTGACGTGAATAGGCTGTTTCCATTGAGAGTAGGGGAGATTCAAACGAGAGGACATGATTTGAGAGTTAGGGGGCAGTAATTTAAGGGAAACGAGGGGGTATTTCTTTACTCAAAGAGTGATAGCTGTGTGGAATGAGCTTCCTGTAGAAGTAGTAGAGGCCAGTTCAGTTGTGTCATTTAAGGTAAAGTTGGATAGGTATATGGACAGGAAAGGAGTGGAGGGTTATGGGCTGAGTGCGGGTAGGTGGGACGAGGTGAGATTAAGAGTTCGGCACGGACTAGGAGGGCCGAGATGGCCTGTTTCCGTGCTGTGATTGTTATATGGTTATATGATGAATTTATAGATCAGCATCATATTTACAGATTATCTCTTGCCTTTGGATAATGCCTGTGTGATTCATTACAGACAGAGCCAATGAATCCCAACGAGAACAAAGTTACTCACGGGTGTAACACACTTGATTTTCTAATACCACTCATGGCTGAATAGGTCAGATCTAGGACAAGACAATCATTGTTTTTGAGCTCCAAAGAGAGTGACCTGAAATGGTGTGTCCCTGTCTCTCATTAGTCAGATATTCAGCAAGTTAGCAGTTCTTTTTGTTTGCCCCTTCCCTTTCAGGAAATCCTATTGATCTTCTTCCCTTTCAGGACAACCTGTTGATTTTTTGGGATCATGGGATATCAGCAAGTCACCAGATTTATTTTATGTTTTGTGCTTTCTTCCGCCCTTTCAGATCAAACTATTGATGTTTGTGGTCATGAGATATCAGCTTTGTGCGTGATCTTTCACATCCAATCAATCTCGGAGTATTTCGCGGAAGTTACCAGGAAAGTTGATGAAGGCAAGGTTGTGGATATTGTCTACATGGACTTCAGCATGGTATTTTATAAGGTCCCGTATAGGAGGTCGGTCTAGAAGATTCAGTTGCTTCGCATTCAAGATAAAGTAGTAAACTGGATGAGACACTAACTTTTTGGAAAGAATCCAGAGTGTAACTATAGACTGCTGCATTTCTGTTTGGCGCCTGTATCTCGTGCAGTGTCACGGGGATCGGTGCTGTGCCTGTTGTTGTTTGTCATCCATACCAATGATCTGGATGAAATTATGGTTAAGAGCATCAGCAAATTTGCTGATAACTCCAACATTGGGAAGGAGCAGTTGACAAAGAGGAAGATTACACGAGATTGCAGTGAGGTCTGGACCAACTGCAGAATGGACTTAAAAGGGGCCAATGCAATTTAATGCAGACAGGTGCAAGATGTTGCACTTTGGATGGACCGATCAGGGTAGATCTTACACAGCGACCGGTAGAACAAAGTGATCGGGAATACAGGTACATAAGCCATTGAAAGTGGCAGCAAATGTTGCTAGGCTCTGAAAGAAAGTTTGTTAGCGCATTAACCTTGGTAAATGAAAATATCGTGTACGATATGATGTTATATAAGACGCTGGAAAGGCCTCATTTGGATATTATGTGCAGTTCTGGACACCTAACTGCAGGACAGATGGAAATAAGTTTGAAAGAGTACAGAAAAAAAAAAACATTACAAGGATGTTACCTGGACTGGAAGACCTAAATTATAAGAAAAGAGTGAACTGATTAGGACTTTATTCGTTGGAACATGAAAGATTGAGCAGAGATTTGATAGAAGTGTACACAATTACATTGGGATATAGATCGGATAAATGCAAGCAGGCATTTTGTACTGAGGTAAAGAGGTACTACAACAAGAGGTTATCACTAAAGGGTGAAAAGTGAAAAGTTCAAAGGGTACAAAGGTGAAACCGGTTTACTCAGAGGGTGGTGAGAGTGCAAAACTAGCTAGCAGGGCAAGTAGTGCAAGTGCTGAAGAGAATTCTGAATAGATGCTTGCGTAATGAGTGTATCGAGCGCCATGGCCCGGTGCAGGTCAGTGGGAATAAGTAGATTCTGTAGTCTGGCATGGAATAGATGGGCCAAAAGGCCTGTTTCTGTACTGTACTTTGCTGTGACTATGACAAGTCAGCCACACATTGTTTGGGATCTCACGGAGCCAAGACAAGCTGTGGTTAGCTGGTTTCCCTCCCTCAGGTACCGCAGTGAAGCCGGTTGGCCCAATTGACAGATTAATACTCATCCTGGATTAATGAGATGAGGTGAAGCTACCCGTCGGTTCAGCCAAGATTTGAAATGTTTCAGACCGAATGCCTTTTGGAAGTCCAGATATGCAGCCACTGCTCTTACTTCACACTGATAAATACAGCAGGTGATACAGGAAAAGGTGATGCGAAACCTGCAGTTCCCAGTGCTCCCCACCTTAAAAACTGAAACCAGATCTGCGAGAGACAAGTCAGAGATCAAAGTCTCCATTCCCAAGTCGATCTCCTAAAACGTGCAGGAGATTAATGTTGATCACTATTCCCTCTGATACCAGCAGATCAGTGACAATACACGAACTGCACTCACCTCATTTTCTTCTCTACTGAAATGTCCCTCCTTTGTCAACATCCAACCCAGTCTCTCAACCTTTTCTTCAATTGCTTGTTTGAGTCTGTCCCTGTAGAACTTTGTCAGGTGGTACAGTCGATATTCCTCCCCCTGTGCCAGGAGGTCGGAGATTGTAAACTCTGGCTCTGTGAATATAAAAAGGAAAATGTAGGCTTGAACTCAGATATCCCTCGTCTCCACCGCTCTCACCCAACTCAACAAAAAAACCGTGTCTCGAACCTGCCTCCAGATACAAAATTGGATTAATTCTCCATCTCCAACACCATTACACTGAGCACGGATTCCCCCTACGGCTGTGTGCACAGACCACTGCTGTTCACTCTGCTGACCCACGACTGTGCTGCAAGACACAGCAAGAACGACGAGTCAGCTTACAGAGAGGAGGTGCAGCAGCTAACGGACTGGTGCAGAGCCAGCAGCCTGGCTCTGAATGTGAACAAAACAAATTTCTTGGTGTTCATCTCGTGGAGAATCTCACCTGGTCCCTCAACACCAGCTCCATAGCAAAGAAAGCCCAGCAGTGTCTCCACTTTCTGCGAAGGCTGAGAAAAGTCCATCTCCAACACCCCCCATCCTCATCACATTCTAAGGTGGTTGTATTGAGAGCATCCTGAGCAGCTGCACCACTGCCTGGTTCAAAAATTGCACTATTTTAGATCGCAAGACCCTGCAGCGTATAGTGAGGTCAGCTGAGAAGACCATCGGGGTCTCTCTTCCCGCCATCATGGATATTTACACTACACACTGCATCCGTAAAGCCAGCAGCATTATAAAGGATCCATGCACCCCTCAAACAATCTCTTCTCCCTCCTGCCATCTGGGAAAAGGCTCCGAAGCATTCGGGCTCTCACGGCCAGACTATGTAACAGTTTCTTCCCCCAAGCTATCAGACAATACCCAGAGCCTGGCATGACACCTTACTGCCCTATTGTCACGTATATTATTTATTGTAATGTCTGCACTGTTTTGTGAACTTTATGCAGTCCCAGATAGGTGTGTAGTTTAGTGTAGTTGTTGTGTGTTTTTCTTCTTTTCCTCTGTTGTTTTTTTTACGTAGTTCAGTCTAGTTTTTGTAACGTGTCATGTAACACCGTGGTCCTGAAAAACGACTCATTTTTACTATGTACTGTATCAACAGTAATGGTCGAAATGGCAATATAAAAGTGACTTGACTTGACTTGAATCTAACACTTGCCTTAAAGCCTAACCAACAATGTTCTAGGCATTACGTAATAGAAGGACCACATTTAATATAAACCAGTCCATCCCCCATCCGACCCATTCACCTGTTTAAATTTGGATGGGCATAAATGTTGGGATGGTTGGTAATATTTGCTTCCCAGAGATACTCTCTCCATCCTGGCGAATACATTTCTCCTGATACACATCCCGGAAACACTCTCCTCATCTGGACAGCTGCATTTCCTCCAATTCACATCCTGGAAATCCTCAGAGCAGGTAGTACATTTCCTGTAGTGGGGTAACGGCTGCTCAGTGCACCACATGTACCACACCCACACATTTTCCCTCTCCTCTGACCAACCCTCCAACAGGGCTCCACCCTGTTTACCCTCCACCCTGCCGCATTCTGTGAGCACGTCACCCTCATATTTCACTCACCCGATCCTTCTTTGGGACTTGGCAGTCCTGTGTTCAATGAGCTTCCGAGCTGACAGGCAGTCGCCTCACTTGTGCCGGTTCCAGGGTCCTGATCGGTGTCTCTGACGTCACTGTCTCTGGGCTGACAGATAGTCGCCTCACTTGTGCCGGTTCCAGGGTCCGGATCAGTGTCCCTGACGTCACTGTCTCTGGGCTGAATTTTCTCCTCCTTCTCTGCGGCCGGACCGGATTCCATTGGGACACCGCTCTCAATCTGACCCTGCTTTGGTACCTTGCTTCCCTTGTCCCGATCATCTTCCCTCGATGATCTGCCTGGTAAAATCCTCTTCAATACGTTCCATACTAGTTTCAATTTTCCACATGAAATAAGTGATGAATTTCAGGTTATACAAGTGTGATTTAGATCTGAGCAAAACTGATTCAGACTGCAATGGAGCAGAGTCTCTGGCTGACCAGATTGGGAGTGGAACTGAGCTGGTTAATGTGACTCGTATATCCTGTCAGGTGCCCATCCCGATAAGCCGGTGACTGGACACATTTACTCCCAGTAAAATAGCACGATCGGGACAGTAATACCAATCACAGCAGCTGAATGCACGGATGACCACGGGATCATAATGCACCGGTGTCCGGTGATACTGGGAAATATCACTGTGATTATCTTCCACAAGCTAAAATCTCCCTCGGTCACTAACTGTCCAGTAGTCTGTGTCACACAAAGACCAGCAACGGGATTACACATGGTCCAGTCTGCTGGATCACACATTCTCCACTTGCTTTGTCACACGAGGGGCTGGAGACTGGACAAGGGAACTGAAGTTGCTTTCTCCAGTCCCCTTGGTCACCGACTGACCATTCCCTTGAGACGCACGTCCTCCGGTCCCCTGGGTCGCAGGCTGACCATTCCCTTGAGATCTATGCTGTCCTCTCCCCTGGTTCCCATCTTATCCCCCACCTGCTGATCATCATGTAACAACTATGCATGTCATTGGCAAAGTCTTGGTTATAGAGCTTTGTGTGTAGTTGCAGTTGCTAATCTATAGGATGGAGGTGATGAAGCTGGAAAGTGTGAAGTGAAGAATGAACACTACGGTACTGGGCTAGGGTGTTGTTTTTTGTGTTATATGGTTGGGCTGGGACAGCTTGCCCTGGAGCTCAGGAGCTTGAAGGGTGATCTTACACACACACACACACACACGCACACACACACATACAGACACACACACGCACACATGCACGCACACACACACACACACACGCACATACGCACACACACACACACACACACACACACACACACACACACAGTAATCAGGTGTGCAGATAGGATAGATGGTCACAGTCTTTTTCCCTGGGTAGGGGAGTCTGAGACTCGAGGGCAGAGATTTAAAAGGGACCAAAGGGGCATTTTTTCACGTGGTGGCTAATGGGTATAAATTACATGCATCCGGAAGAGGCCGCAAACACAAATAAAATTACAAAATTGAGAGCATGTGGGCAGGAAAAATGGGAGATACTAGGGAAATTTGGGAAAACTGCAGGAAAATGGGACATTTAGATCAGCATGAATTATATGGGCCGAAGGACCCGTTTCCAGGCTGGAGCATCGTTTTTATTCCAGCTGGAATCTCAGATTTGAGCACAATCACAATGTCTACAGGTGACAGAGATATTTGGTCATTGCTTGTGCCGGGTTTCCCAGCCAAGATCCTGGGAGTTTAAATTCAGGTAGAAGATCATATCAAGAAGGAAATATTTAGAAACTCAGGTTCACCATTTCTCCACAGCCCAGACATTCACTGGGGTGTTAACACTCCGAAGCAGATCACAAATGTATCTACAATGAGCTGCCTCCTGATCCTCAGCCATTCCCAGCACCGGCAATGATCTCCGCTCCGCTGCAGAAAACAGATTTCGGTGACACCCCTCCTCCTTTGCGTAGCAGGAAAGAAAAACCAGGGGGGAGTTGGCAGCTTTCCTTCCAAAACCTGAAATGCTGTGTTATCATAGAAGCTCTGAAATCCCGGAAATGCTCCTATCATCTGGTTCTGAATTTTACAAATGAAAGTTGAGGATGTCTTACATATCAGGGCCTGTCTGGAGGTGAAATGGACACTGACCCTGAACATTCACATAAACCACAAGATCGCTGTCACATTCCTGTCTCTGTTTCACTCACGACCACCTGATTCAGGAGTCCCTGCTCCTTTCACTCAGCTGAAGCTTTGTATGATGAGCGGAGTGATTCGACCATTACTAGTGTCAGTTCCCTGCGCTGGAACTGTTGGATTGATCAATTACTCAAGGCCGCTTTACCAGTGGGATAAATGACACGGCTTGATGAAACTTTTCTATGCACTGTTAACACCCCTGTCAGGTTTTTTTTTCATCTGAACTATTGTGTACAAACGCGATAAAAGTTTAATTCAAAGACCCCTGTGATCATACCTTTGTCCATTCTGATTCTGACTGGCGATTGTTGATTGGCGTCGTCTTGTTTACACTTTGGTCGCTCTGCAGGACAGCTCCACCTGCTGGTGAGGCTCTAAATTTCACAACAAGCAGACAGTGAGTCAGAGAGTACGACTACTTTGCAAATATGACAGTATTTCTATCCCTTGTAGCATTTGGCATGGGGACCAAACATTCCCTGTTAGTAACCACTTCCACACCATATCTGTCCACTGATACCTGGCGCATCTGCTGACAGAGTCACAGAGCAATAAAATGCAAATTCAGAGCGTTCAGCCCAACGACACAATGCCAACCACAGTGCCCACTGAGATGGTCAGAATTTCCTGTGATAGGGCCATCTCCCTTCTGACCTCTTCACTCCATCTACACACCCCAACTGCTTTTTGATTTATGGAACTGCAACTGCCTCATCCACTTCCTCTGGCTGTTTCCTCCACATGATCCCCAACATCTGCATGAATCCGCTGCTGATCAGATTGGGTTTGCAATCTCTTTACCAGACCCTGTCCATTTAGATCCCCTAGATGCTATGATAATCTTCTCTGTGAACAACAAATACTAATGTTGTGCATTCTGCGAACTTACCAGTCAAGTAATCCTTGTGCAACCGCATCCAAATCATTGCTATAAAATAACGAATTTCAAAGGTCACAACTTGTAGCCCCACGGCACACCGCTAATTACACGCCTCCATTGCGAGGAGAAATCTTCAACCACCACTCTTTGCTTGCTACCTTGAAGCTAATTTTGAATACATCCAATTTGCTCTCTCCGGACAGCATGGAACCTGATCATCGAGACCAAGCTGCCACGTGACACCTTGTCAAAGGCTTTACTGAAGTCCCTTGCACAACATCCATGGGAGCATAACTTTGAATTTCCACCTCTGCTTAATGTCGCCTTCACAGGTTTTGACAATGCAATTAGCAGAAAAGTACTTGATGAGGCCAAGGTCTGTCAAGCTAAATTATGGGTTGCCATGTGCTAGTTTGGACTGAATAAAATGCAGTGTTGGGATATTTTCCTTTATAAATGGTCTGTTCTCTGCAGAAGCCTACGCGACGATATATTCGAGGGTAAGTATATCACTGCAGATTGCAATAGCCATTGGGATCAAGGGCATGTTGCTGCAGTTCATGGTAATTCCACATTTCTGCAATCACTACAACATGACACAGTTGGGGCTTCTTATAAAGCGAGGAAATTGTCAATGCATTTTAAGCTGATTATAACGTAACAAGGAAACATCAGAACTAACCAAAAGCTTCTTCAGATGATGCAGCACCTTCAAATGAGCAAACACTCAGAGAATGTGAGTGACTTTAAAGAGCTGGGCTTCTGAAAGCACATTACCAGACCTGGAGTGATTGCAACTTGCTCTGACCGAGGCATTCCACCTATTTCGTACCTTCCTTTGTAAAGGTCTGTAATGTTTACAGGACCAGTGTTCGAGTGAATGAGACTCACCAAACTTTCTCCTGACTGAATCAATGAAAACTCTGAGTCAGAGGGTTCTCTTCAGTTGGTACTCTCAGTCCTCGGGCTGGTTCACTTGTCGCTGTTCCCTCGTTCTCATTCGTGACTTTCCAGCTGTCGGCTTTTCTTCCAATAAATCTCTCACCGCAGGTCTAACTTTAACCAGAGAGATAATGAAGCTCATTAACAATACAAAGGAGAAAAAATATTTCTGCTCAATTTTTTCAAAAGCGAATCTCACTGAAATTTAAACGCTGAAGACAAATAAAAAGATCTCATGGAACAAATCATTAATTTTCCCTCACACGTCACAAATCCTGATACGGGATACGAAGGACTCATCATTCAGTCATGATGAGATATCAGAGCAGAATGAAGTGATTCATTCCATCGAGTCTCCTCCATCATTCAAACATGGTTGATTTTGTTTTGCCCCAATGCCATATTCCTGCGTCCCCTTATAGTGCTGGAAACTCGGTGCAGCAGATTGCATCTGTGGAAAAAGACACTGTGGAAGACCCAGTATCAGAACTGGGATTATGCAGGATGATGCGTGATATGCTGAACTCTTAATTGCGCAATTTGGCCCAGATCGCATCCTTGCTCATACCTATAATGGGGGAGGTACAACACACAGTGTTCTGAAAAAATAGTAAAAGTGATTATCGGGGCATTAATAGTGATCTTTAGAGAAACGAAAACAAAAAGCTCTTGAATTTATAGTAAATGGACCGTCTAGTTATTTGCTGTTCAGAATTAGTTCTATATTGTTAAGCACCTGAGCATCATTGCCTTAAAGTAGGCTCCTATGGACAAGGAGAAATTATTATTAATTTTTCTTGCGTTATTCATTACTATTTCCTGGATACCAGAGAGGCTCCCGGTGAAACTGTTTTGTCCACTCTATTGACTTTTAACATCTCCTCTATAACAGGAAGCACGATAATGTACCATATTCAATCGTGATTAATATGCATAGAATGTAATGTGGGTCGGTCTCCAATGTTCCATCTAATGACTATTTTTGCAGCTACATGGATCAACCATTGCTCTGAGACGGAAATTTTCACACGGACCGAGAAAAGCACCACATCATAGATGTGTCCTCTTTTGTAAAATGCATCTATGAATATTTTAGGATGAAGACAGACAAGAGAAAAAAAATTCTATTGATTTTAATTACTAATTAAAGGACAGGATAAAAATGCAGTACAACAAAGAAAAACGTTCAGGTTTCATAAACGTTTATCCTGCAGTATTTACTTCCATCTGCGCTGCAACAAAGGCTCCGTTTGTGGAAGCATTTTGGTTACGCAGACGAAAGGCTAACAATTACACCAGTGCCCAAGAAGAGCAGTGTGAGTTGCATTAATGACTATCATCCATAGCAATAACAGTTACTGTGAGGAAATGCTTTGAGAGGTTTGTGATGGCTAGAATTAGCTCTTCTCTCAGCAAGGAGCTGGGCCCACTGTAATTTCCCTGTATCCACAGTAGGTCACAATGCAATCTCATCGGCTCCTCACGCGGCTTTGGATTACCTTGACAATATGAATACTTACATCAGAATGCTGTTTCTCAACCAGAGCTCAGCATATAATGCAATTATTCCAACAGTTCTGATCAAAAGGCTCGAACCGCTGGGCCTTTCTACCTCCCTCTGCAACCGGATCCTCAATTTCCTTAACGGAAAACCACAATCTGTGCGGTTTGGATGTAACGCCTGCACATCACCATCGATACTGTTGCGCCTCAAGGATATGTGCTTTGCCCACTGCCCTACTCTCTTTGCACCCATGGCTGTGCGGCTTGGCACTGCTCAAGTGCCAGTGACAAATTTGCTAATGACACCACTATTGTTGGCAGATTTTCAGATGGTGAGGGGAAGGCAAACAGGAGCGAGATATATCACCGGGATGAGTGGTGTTGCAGCAACAAACTTGCCCTCAATGTCGGTAAGACCAATGTTCTAATTGTGGACTTCTGAATGGGTAAAATGAGGTCACACTCACACAACAATCATCATTGTTTGGTCAGCAGTGGAAAAGTGAGCAACTTCATGTCCCTGTGTGTCAGCATCTCTGAGGATCTATCCAGGGCCCAGCATATCGATGCAGTTACAAAGAATGCACGGCAGCCGTTATAGTTCATTAGGAGTTTGATGGGATTTGGGATGTGACCAAAGACTAGTGGATTTCTACAGTTGTACCGTAAAAATTGTTCTAACTGTCTGCACGTTGCTTCATATGGTAGGGTGGGGGAAGTGATGAAGCTACTGCACAGGATCGAAATACTCTGAGGAAAGTTGTCAATACAGTCAGCTCCATCATGGGCAGTAGCCTTCGTAGCATCCAGGACATCGTCATGGAGCGATGCCTCAAATTGGCGGCATCAGTCATAAGGGATCTGCTTCACCAAGGAGATGCCCTCTTCTCATTGGTATCACTAGGAAGGTGGTACAGGAGATTGAAGGCACACACTCAACTAGTTCGGAACCACTTCCTTCCCTCTGTCTGAATTGACATGGAACCCATGAACCTACTTCACTGAATTCATTTTTGCAATAATTATTTAACTTTTAGTAACAGATATTTACTGTAATGCAGTTTTTTCTCTACTATTATATATTGCATTGTACTGCTGCCACAAAGCCAACAACATTCAGTACGTATGCCTGTGATATGACACATCCTCCTGATGACTCTTCGGGGATTAATTCCGATTGAGTCCATCGGGCTGAAGATCCATTTCCCGTGTTCTTCTCTGTTCCCCATTAGCAAACGGTGCAGCTGGACGGCCAAAGATCACATCCTCATCCCTGGGACAATAACAGCCATCGTGAGCCAGTAATACCGCTGCTCCACTTGTCAGTGATGGGAAACCATCTTTATCGTTTCACTTTCCAGAGAGCCGGACTCTGGGCATTGACGATTTGAGGCTGTGTTCACAGGGATATCCCAGGCTTTTTGAAACAGACTCGTTCCTACTGCCCTGAGAGGACACTTGCAGTGTGGATGGTCCTGCAGCAGCCCTGGGGTCATCAGATCCTAGACTCAGACAATGGGCAACAACACAGCTACACAAAGTCTCTACACACCCCCCCCCCCCCCCCATTTCCTAACTTTTATGGTTCGTTTCTCCCCAGAGCAGTGAAAGTATGATGTGCAAGAATGTTGTTGGTCAGTTATCAGACTGGAACAACGTGACACTTACTGCTCTGGGAGAGAGAACAGTTAATTTACTGAATTAAAAATATATAGTTCAGTACAATGTAGCAAGACATTTGGCAGAGTCCCACCTGGGAGATTAGTCAAGAAGGTTTGGCATTCAGAATGAGGTGGTAAATTGGTTTGGACATTGGTTTTGCGGGAGAAGCCTGTAAGTGGTGGAAGATGGTTTGACTCTCTGACTGGAGACCAGTGACTCGTGGGGTGCAGTGGGGGTCGGTGCTAGGTTCAATGTTGCTTATCATCTCAGTCAATGTTCTGGATGATTTAATTACTGCAATAGTTGTTTTTTGTTCAACAGTAGGTTATTTGCCGAGGTCCGTACTTAATAACTTAGTTTACAGTAACACTGTAGTCAGAGATTTTCTTGTGCACAGACCAGGCAGAAATTGGCCACTCAGCCCATCGAGCCTGCTGCCCCACACAGTGAAATCATGGTGTTCGCTCTGCAATGCCACCTGTCGCTTTCTGTAACTGGTCACCACCCCACCCACAATGTTTGTTATGTATCGAGACCTTGAACAGAATCAACGTCTTTTCTTTTAAAGGACGTCGAGGAAATCAGCTCGAAACACCAACAATAAACACAGTCACGAGAAAAACGACATGCATTCATCTGAAGTCACAAGTTTTGGAAACAGAAGCTGTGTTGACTAAACATCTTTTTGCACACTTGCTTTGGAATCGTAACCCTTGATTCAGGAACTGTTTTTAACCTTGACATGAATTGTGGAGAATCTCAACCGTGCAGACAGGATAATGCAAGAACACAAATACCACAACCGCCAGAAGAGACAAAATAAAGCGAATAACTTCTTCCAACACACACAAAATGCCGGAAGAGCTCAGCAGGCCAGGCAGCATCTGGGAAAGGAGTCTTGCCGAAGGGTTTCGGCCCAAAACGTCATCTGTTCACTCTCTTCCTAGATGCTGTCTGGCCTGCTGAGTTTCTCCAACATTCTGTGTGTGTTGCTCCAGCATCTGCAAATGTTCTCTTGTTTGCAAGTAACTTCTTGATCACTGATCCAAAACACGGGTAACGTGTCAACTGGAAGTAAAGATCAGAAGTAAAGAACAGAAGCTGAATTCACCTTAATTCACTAAGAACGTTTAGTCTCCCTGTGGGTATATTTTCAAGTCGTTTTCTTCTAGTTTTACATCAGACCATCAGACGAGGGCCATTTAGTAACTATGGGGGAGGGGCCGATGTTGCTGCTCTGTGAGATTCACAGTGCAATTTTCTGTGTGCAAGCTGCTGCCTGCCTGCAGGGCAAATTCTGACACGCAGGCATTCCTCGGAGCAGGGAGCGGCTTCTCTGCTGAAAACAAACAAACTACTTCAACATTTCATGCTCGCCTTCAACTGTGAACAAAGCTAATTTAACACTGAATTTAAATATTTCTGGAACAGGGAAAAAACATTAAAACACCGACGATATAGAAAAGAAAGTTCACCAGTGCCTGCAAACTGAATGTCTACTTATTACAATTGCTATTAGACGTTGAGAGTTTCCAGTAGTTTATTTTACTTCAAACACCCAATATCTGTAGTTTTAATATATGTATATTTGCGACTTAATTAAATGAATCGATGTGTGGCATAGTCCACGGCGATGTTCCGAATGCCAATATCTTACAGTAGTTCTGTATTCTCAATATGTTTTCCTGTGTATGTGAGTGAGTGTGTGTCAGGGAGGGCGAAGAGGGAGAGAGACTCTTTCACTGCCCTGTGGGGACATCTTGCATATCACTGCAGAAAGGTTTTTCTACAGCGCCTCAGCAGAAACCAACTGGAGAATGTTTGTAGTTGAAGGTAATTGTTTCTTTTAATCCACTTGGTCAATAACTAATTGTTAATTTGAGGATTCCGGAGTTCCCTTCTCCCACTGACTTCCCTCCCGAGCCCGACAAAAGCCAAACCCCATTGTAAATGCTCCCTGGTTCTGAAGAATCGGAGACAACACTTACTGTGATGTTGAAACCGGACGGAGTTCAGTGAGGTGCCGGGTGAGCAGTGTGCTCACCATACACAGAGATGTCAGTCTGAGCCGCTAAACCCGAGGTTATTCGGTTATATAGTGTCTGTCGCTCATTACAAAACACTCGCTTTCCTTCCCGCGCTATCCTCCCACTTGCCCCCTTCCCGCTGCGCTCTTCTCCCACCCCCCGTCCACTTTTCCTCCCACCCTCTCCTTCCCCACCTACCCCGAGCTCTCTCCATCATGAAAAGAATATTTTAGAAACAAATATAGACAATGTGAGTCTGAAGGAAGAAATGATAAAATTCCAGAAAGTCACAGCAAGCAGAGCATCAACTGTAATTGGTAACGTTGTGGTTTCGAAATCATCGCTAGTGTTCTTTATATCAGCTTTCACATTCATTGACCCACCCTGCAGCAGAAATAGTGAAGCAGACTAATAATGTGAATGTTTTCAAACCCAAATGAGAGGGAAACTTCAAACCAGTTGGATATGGTTTTAGCAGAATGGCCTAAAGTTCTGCTTCGGAAGAACTGCCTATGGTTCTGTGGAATGTGCAGGGCCAAACAGCTGCTTACACCAGACCCTGAGCTTGGAATCTCCCAGAAAAACAACCGGCACCTTTTCCCAGTACCCTTTCAACCTTACTTATTTCTCTTCTATAGATAGATGACCAAAACTGCAGTCAATACTCCAAATTCGAACTCAGCAATGTCTTTTATTCCACCGCACTCTTTAGTGCGCTATCGTTTACTGTGTAAGACCTACACAGTGCAACACTTCGCACTTACCTGCATCTGCAATTTGCAGCTCAGTATTTGCAGCTGCGCCAGATCCCACTGTAGCCTGTCTCTCTGCCGACCACACGTCTATCCACTCTGTCCCTCTCGTAATCTTATAAACGTCCGTCCAGTCTCTGGAGAAAACAACACAAGTTTGTCCAGCCTCTCGTTATAGCTCATGCCCTCTAATCCAGGCAGTGTCCTGGTAAACCTGTTCTGCGCCCTCTCCAAAGCCCTGACATCCTTCCGAGAATGGGTGCGACCAGAACTGTATGAAACACTCCCGATGTGGATTAACTAGTTTTACAAAGCTGCAACACAACTTCCCGACTTTTGAACTCAGTGCTTCAACTAATAAAGACAACCACGCCATTTGCCTTCTTAACCACCCGATCAATCTGTGCAGTCTCTTTCAGGGAGCGATGAACTTGGAGTCTAAGATCCCTCGGATCATCGACACTGTTCAGGGTTTTGCATTTATCGGTGTACCGTCTCATACATTCGACCTACCGAGCTGCCAAAATGATCATCACTAATCAAATCTCACTGAGATTTCTCAGGTCCTGTTGAATTTATTGCCAATTGCACAAGTACGGGAAGGTACAGGGACAGAGAAACACTGACTTGTGGCAGCATCACAGGCAAGTACATTCCGATAACACACGGAACACAAATTGTACAATTCTCTGTCAGTAACAAGATAGAAACATGTTTTACTTCATCCGGCTAACAGGACCAGAAAAACAGGGGCTGAGCGGCGGCTCATCTCAGACGGTTCGGTGTGAAGGTCTCACAACCCGGACCGACCCCGGCAGATTCTGTGAAGGAAGCGAGGCGAGCCCGCCAGTTCGGGCAAGTTCATCCCCTGCCCCTTCAGGCTTCACCGATCATCTTGTGTTTCTCTCTCCCTCCCCACCCCCACCTTTTGTTCTCCAGTTCTCCTGTTTGAATCCGGGAAAGTTAATGGGTTTCTCGGCCTAACGTCAGACCTCCCCGCTCCGGACCTGCTTCAATACTCACCGAAAGGAAATTCTTGGTGTCGCCCCGCAGAGAATAATCCGTCCCCGGCTCCCGGCCCCAAGGGGCGAGGGTGAGGACCCCTCCCGATCCCGATCCCGATCCACCGCCGGCCCGCTTCAATAAAGAACGAAAAACAACACCGCCCTTCCGTACTGAGCATGCGCGATGTCGTCAGCACGTCACCAGGTGAGTGGGCGGGGCCTCGGACAGGTAGACCCAGTGTCTCAGATCGCTCCTGCCCCACCGAACTCGTTTCTGCAAACCTCGACACTGTCTTGTTCAATCCCTAATGTCCGTCACCAGGTGAGTGGGCGGGGCCTCGGACAGGTGGACCCAGTGTCTCAGATCGCTCCTGCCCCATCGAACTCGTTTCTGCAAACCTCGACACTGTCTTGTTCAATCCCTAATGTCCGTCACCAGGTGAGTGGGCGGGGCCTCGGACAGGTGGACCCAGTGTCTCAGATCGCTCCTGCCCCACCGAACTCGTTTCTGCAAACCTCGACACTGTCTTGTTCAATCCCTAATGTTCGTCACCAGGTGAGTGGGCGGGGCCTCGGACAGGTAGGTCCAGTGTCTCAGATCGCTCCTGCCCCATCGAACTCGTTTCTGCAAACCTCGACACTGTCTTGTTCAATCCCTAATGTTCGTCACCAGGTGAGTGGGCGGGGCCTCGGACAGGTAGACCCAGTGTCTCAGATCGCTCCTGCCCCACCGAACTCGTTTCTGCAAACCTCGACACTGTCTTGTTCAATCCCTAATGTTCGTCACCAGGTGAGTGGGCGGGGCCTCGGACAGGTAGACCCAGTGTCACAGATCGCTCCTGCCTCACCGAGCTCGTTTCTGCAAACCTCGACACTGTCTTGTTCAATCCCTAATGTCCGTCACCAGGTGAGTGGGCGGGGCCTCGGACAGGTGGACCCAGTGTCTCAGATCGCTCCTGCCCCACCGAACTCGTTTCTGCAAACCTCGACACTGTCTTGTTCAATCCCTAATGTCCGTCACCAGGTGAGTGGGCGGGGCCTCGGACAGGTGGACCCAGTGTCTCAGATCGCTCCTGCCCCACCGAACTCGTTTCTGCAAACCTCGACACTGTCTTGTTCAATCCCTAATGTTCGTCACCAGGTGAGTGGGCGGGGCCTCGGACAGGTAAGCCCAGTGTCTCAGATCGCTCCTGCCCCACCGAGCTCGTTTCTGCAAACCTCGACACTGTCTTGTTCAATCCCTAATGTTCGTCACCAGGTGAGTGGGCGGGGCCTCGGACAGGTAGACCCAGTGTCTCAGATCGCTCCTGCCCCACCGAACTCGTTTCTGCAAACCTCGACACTGTCTTGTTCAATCCCTAATGTCCGTCACCAGGTGAGTGGGCGGGGCCTCGGACAGGTAGACCCAGTGTCTCAGATCGCTCCTGCCCCACCGAACTCGTTTCTGCAAACCTCGACACTGTCTTGTTCAATCCCTAATGTCCGTCACCAGGTGAGTGGGCGGGGCCTCGGACAGGTAGACCCATTGTCTCAGATCGCTCCTGCCTCACCGAGCTCGTTTCTGCAAACCTCGACACTGTCTTGTTCAATCCCTAATGTTCGTCACCAGGTGAGTGGGCGGGGCCTCGGACAGGTAGACCCATTGTCTCAGAACGCTCCTGCCCCACCGAACTCGTTTCTGCAAACCTCGACACTGTCTTGTTCAATCCCTAATGTCCGTCACCAGGTGAGTGGGCGGGGCCTCGGACAGGTGGACCCAGTGTCTCAGATCGTTCCTGCCCCACCGAACTCGTTTCTGCAAACCTCGACACTGTCTTGTTCAAACCCTAATGTTCGTCACCAGGTGAGTGGGCGGGGCCTCGGACAGGTAGACCCAGTGTCTCAGATCGCTCCTGCCCCACCGAACTCGTTTCTGCAAACCTTGACACTGTCTTGTTCAATCCCGAATGTCCGTCACCAGGTGAGTGGGCGTGGCCTCGGACAGGTGGACCCATTGTCTCAGATCGCTTCTGCCCCACCGAACTCGTTCCTGCAAACCTCGACACTGTCTTGTTCAATCCCTAATGTCCGTCACCAGGTGAGTGGGCGGGGCCTCGGACAGGTGGACCCAGTGTCTCAGATCGCTCCTGCCTCACCGAACTCGTTTCTGCAAACCTCGACACTGTCTTGTTCAATCCCTAATGTTCGTCACCAGGTGAGTGGGCGGGGCCTCGGACAGGTGGACCCAGTGTCTCAGATCGCTCCTGCCCCACCGAACTCGTTTCTGCAAACCTCGACACTGTCTTGTTCAATCCCTAATGTTCGTCACCAGGTGAGTGGGCGGGGCCTCGGACAGGTGGACCCAGTGTCTCAGATCGCTCCTGCCCCACCGAACTCGTTTCTGCAAACCTCGACACTGTCTTGTTCAATCCCTAATGTTCGTCACCAGGTGAGTGGGCGGGGCCTCGGACAGGTGGACCCAGTGTCTCAGATCGCTCCTGCCCCACCGAACTCGTTTCTGCAAACCTCGACACTGTCTTGTTCAATCCCTAATGTCCGTCACCAGGTGAGTGGGCGGGGCCTCGGACAGGTGGACCCAGTGTCTCAGATCGCTCCTGCCCCACCGAACTCGTTTCTGCAAACCTCGACACTGTCTTGTTCAATCCCTAATGTTCGTCACCAGGTGAGTGGGCGGGGCCTCGGACAGGTGGACCCAGTGTCTCAGATCGCTCCTGCCCCACCGAACTCGTTTCTGCAAACCTCGACACTGTCTTGTTCAATCCCTAATGTCCGTCACCAGGTGAGTGGGCGGGGCCTCGGACAGGTAGACCCATTGTCTCAGATCGCTCCTGCCCCACCGAACTCGTTTCTGCAAACCTTGACACTGTCTTGTTCAATCCCTAATGTCCGTCACCAGGTGAGTGGGCGGGGCCTCGGACAGGTAGACCCATTGTCTCAGATCGCTCCTGCCCCACCGAACTCGTTTCTGCAAACCTCGACACTGTCTTGTTCAATCCCTAATGTCCGTCACCAGGTGAGTGGGCGGGGCCTCGGACAGGTAGACCCATTGTCTCAGATCGCTCCTGCCCCACCGAACTCGTTTCTGCAAACCTTGACACTGTCTTGTTCAATCCCTAATGTCCGTCACCAGGTGAGTGGGCGGGGCCTCGGACAGGTAGACCCAGTGTCTCAGATCGCTCCTGCCCCACCGAACTCGTTTCTGCAAACCTCGACACTGTCTTGTTCAATCCCTAATGTCCGTCACCAGGTGAGTGGGCGGGGCCTCGGACAGGTAGGCCCAGTGTCTCAGATCGCTCCTGCCCCACCGAACTCGTTTCTGCAAACCTTGACACTGTCTTGTTCAATCCCTAATGTTCGTCACCAGGTGAGTGGGCGGGGCCTCGGACAGGTAGACCCAGTGTCTCAGATCGCTCCTGCCCCACCGAACTCGTTTCTGCAAACCTCGACACTGTCTTGTTCAATCCCTAATGTTCGTCACCAGGTGAGTGGGCGGGGCCTCGGACAGGTAGACCCAGTGTCTTAGATCGCTCCTGCCCCACCGAACTCGTTTCTGCAAACCTTGACACTGTCTTGTTCAATCCCTAATGTCCGTCACCAGGTGAGTGGGCGGGGCCTCGGACAGGTAGACCCAGTGTCTCAGATCGCTCCTGCCCCACCGAACTCGTTTCTGCAAACCTTGACACTGTCTTGTTCAATCCCTAATGTTCGTCACACTTCTCACGCTTTGAACTTCTTCAATGATTTAAAGTTCCCTCGCCCCCACCGCCTTATTTTCTCCATGGACGTCCAGACCCTCTATACCTCCACCCCCGACCTGGAAGGTCTCAAAGCTCTCCGCTTCTTTTTGGATTCCAGACCTAAACAATTCCCCTCTACAACCACTCTCCTCCGTCTAGCGGAATTAGTTCTTACTCTCAATCATTACTCCTTTGTCTCCTCCCACTTCCTCCAAACCAAGGGTGTAGCCATGGGCACCCGCATGCCTGCCTTTTTGTTGGTTATGTGGAACAGTCCATGTTCCAAGTCTATACGTGTATCCATCCCCCTCTTTTCCTTTGCTACATCGGCGACTGCATTGGGTCTGCCTCCTGCACGCATGCTGAGCTCGTCGACTTCATTAACTTTGCCTCCAACTTTCACCCTGCCCTTAAATTTACCTGGTTCATTTCCGACACCTCCCTGCCCTTTCTTGATCTGTCTGTTTCCATCTCTGGAGACGGCCTATCTACTGATATCGACTATAAGCTTACAGACTCTCACAGCTACCTGGACTATTATTCTTTCCACCCTGTCTCTTGCAACAATGCTATCCCCTTCTCGCAATTCCTCCGTCTCCGCCGCATCTGCTCTCAGGATGAGGCTTTTCATTCCAGGACGAAGGAGATGTCTTCCTTTTTAAAACAAAGGGGCTCTGACGGTGGTGTTGGAAAAGAGGATGCTGTCCAAGTTGCATGCCATCTTGGACAATGACTCCCATCCACTCCATAATGTACTGGTTAGGCACTGGAGTACATTCAGCCAGAGACTCATTCCACCGAGATGTAACACTGAGCGTCATAGGAAGTCATTCCTGCCCGTGGCCATCAAACTTTACAACTCCTCCCTCGGAGTGTCAGACCCCTGAGCCAATAGGCGGGCCCTGGACTTATTTCCACTTGGCATGATTAACTTATTATTATTTAATTATTTATGGTTTTATATTGCAATATTTCTTCACTATTCTTGGTGGTGCTTCTGTAACGAAACCCAGTTTCCCTCGGGGTCAATAAAGTATGTCTGTCTGTCTGTCATCACCTCTGCTCTGAAACGCATCTCTCCCATTTCCCGCACATCTGCCCACCACCCGACTCGGGATAGGGTTCCCCTTGTCCTCACCTACCACCCCACCAGACTCCGGGTCCAATGTATAATTCTCCGTAACTTCCGCCACCTCCGACAGGATCCCACTACGAAGCACAACTTTCCCTCCACATTCCCTTTCTGCTTTCCGCAGGGATCGCTCCCGATGCGACTCCCTTGTCCCCCCCATCCCTCCCCACCGATCTCCCTCCTGGCACTTATCCTTGTAAGCAGAACAAGTGCTACACCTGCCCTTACACTTCCTCCCTCACCACCATTCAGGGCCCCAGAAAGTCCTTCCAGTTGAGGCGACACTTCACCTGTGAGTCGGCTGGTGTGGTGTACTGCGTCTGGTGCTCCCGGTGTGGCCTTTGGTGAGACCTGACGCAGACTGGGAGACCGTTTCGCTGAACACCTGCGCTCGGTCTGCCAGTGAAAGCAGGATCTCCCAGAGGCCACACATTTTAATTCCACGTCCCATTCCCATTCTGATATGTCTACCCATGGCCTCCTCTACTGTCAAGATGAAGCCACACTCAGGTTGCAGGAACAATAACATATACCGGCTGGGTAGCCTCCAACCTGATGGCATGAACATTGAATTCTCTAACTTCAGTTAATGCCCCTCCTCCCCTTCTTCCCCCATCCCTAATATATTTAGTTTTTTTCCTCCTCCTTTTTTTCTCTCTTTCTGCCCGTCACTCTACCTGTTCTCCATCTCCCTCAGGTGCTCCCTCCCTCTTTCTTTCTCCTGAGGCCTCCCGTCCCATGATCCTTTCCCTTCTCCAGCTCTGTATCCCTTTTGCCAATCACCTTTCTGGCTCTCAGCTTCATCCCACCCCCTCTGGTCTTCTCCTATCATTTCGCATTTTCCCCTCCCCAATCTACTTTCAAATCTCTTACTATATTTCCTTTCAGTCAGACCTGACGAAGGGTCTCGGCCCGAAACATCGACAGAGCTTCTCCCTGTGGATGCTGCCTGGCCTGCTGCATCCCACCAGTGTTGTGTGTGTGTGTTGTCTGGAGAAGGGAAGGTCTGATTGGGGAAAGAGGTAAAAAGCTGGAGAACAACACACACAAAATGCTGGTGGACGTCCTGACGAAGGGTCTCGGCCTGAAACGTCGACAGAGCTTCTCCCTGTAGATGCTGCCTGGCCTGCTGTGTTCCGCCGGCATTTTGTGTGTGCTGCAGACGCTGCGGATCCGCGGTAAAACGGGATCACGTGACGGGTGGAGGGTCTCCCACGTGACCCGGTGACTCCACTCCTCGCCCCTCACACGCTGCCCGACCTCCCCACCGCATCTCCCACATTATCCCATATTTACACCGGGTACATGTTTAACATTTCCCCTCCGTATATTCCCGTCCCATCCCCCCACCTCCCTGGGTCACTGTTACGGGTTCGAATCCCATGCCGGTCCGACGAACATTTTAGATCCAAAACAGAATTGTGCAGGTTTCATGTAAATCAGTCTATGTTTATAAACACTAATTCCTACTCACATTCCTCCTGCCTCACTGGACAGGAACACTGAAACATCAAGTGAGAAACAGCAGGAGGTGGCCATTCAGCCCCTCTAACTATCAACAAGATGGCAGCTGCTCTCCCCTCTCAGCCACGTGTTTCTGCCCGATCCTCATTTCCTCGATCGCTTCGGTCTCCACCCATCTGCCGGCCTCTGTTTTACGTGGGGCCGATCACTGAGTCTTCACCGCCCTCTGTGGTGGGGATTTACAGACATTCAACACCCTCGGAGTGGAGGCAATTCCCCTCATCTCAGTCCCGGACAATCCACTCCTTTTTCCAGAGTCTGGGATCCCTGGTTCAGCCGGTAATGATTTTGTGAATTTCAATGTGGTCACCTCTCAGTCCCCGATTCTCTAAATGAAAGGGTTATCACATTTGATCTTTCTTCATCTGATGACCCCACCACCCCAGGGATCAGTCTGGTGAATCTTCATCGCACTCTCTACAACAAATACTCTCTCACCTCTTTGTTAATCTTCTGCAGCCCCGTGTTGCCCAACCACTCCCCTCCCACCCCTGTCACTATTTGCCCCTTCCCACCTCCCCCCTCACCTGGATCCATTTCTCACTCCCCAGCTCTTGCCCCATCCTCACCCCTCAACTCTTTTCTCTGACTATTTCCCGTCCACTCTCAGTCCAGAGGGAGGGTCTCGGCCCGAAATGTTGACGGTCCATTTCCCTCCACAGATGCTGCCCGACCCACTGAGTTCCTCCGGCAGTTTGTTCTTTGGTCTGTGTAACCCGTGTTAGTATGGGGAGCGGGATATTACACCGTATTCCAGGTACAGTCTCAACAAAACCCAAATAATTGTCATTTTGTCCGGATCACTGGCCCCGCTTGCAGGGCAACAGTCTGCCGGTGTTTGCCCCCAATGTGGTGAATCCCTCTGCTCGACACCACCGTGGGCCCAGACATTTCCACAGATGAGCCCCTCCTGTCCCCACCGGGACAAACATCCTGTCCGCCCCATCTCGCCATCTTCATCCTGTCGATAAAATCCCCCTCTCCCTCCCTCCCCGGGGAACCGGCATCGAACCGACGGGCCGAGCGGTCTCCTCCTACCTCTCAGCCATACATCAGACTCGGGCCGCGGGAGACGCTTCACAAACGCCCCGACTTCCCTCGGAGGGAAATGGAAATAAATCAGAAAGCGGACATTTACTTTGAGGTTTTCTCCGCCCTGAGGAGCGGGAGACGGACTCAGCGGGGTAACGCCCACTCGGCCTGTCCGCCTCCGCGACTGGTTGTAACCGGTGACTGACATCGCTTCGCACCAATGGGAATAGCGCAGCCCCTGAATCCTCTGTTGACAGCGGTGCGGGAGGGGTTGGTCACGTGATTATTAGTCCAGCCGTTCAACCGATAAAGCTCGAGCATAGCAGCGCGTGGGTGACGTAAGACACCGCGCACGTGAGGGCAGATCCCGGCGTGGGAAGCCCATGTGTGACGTCAGGCGCATGGGAGGAGGAGCTGTGTGACGTCACCTGTGGGAGAGCGCTGGCATTTAAAAGCACCTTAACGGACCTTTCAGTGGGTCAACAACATTAATGACGGGTTTCATCACTGGATCCAGTGTTGTGGGATGTAAAGTCCCCTGTTATGTGTCCGGCTGTGCCGTGTTGTTGGTGGAGTGGGCAGCGTGGTGTTTGTCTCGATTCGGGTCACAACACCAGAATTGCCAGCGGGTCCACACACAGTGTATTAATCAACAGAAAACCTCTCGTCCCTGCAGTCTTTGTCTCCTGGTAAACTCAACACCCTGTCAGTGTGGACCACAGATACCCCTTCCTCTCAGAGTCAGGGGATCACTCAGACAGCTGATCGCTGAGAGGAATTCTATTTATTGGTCATTAAAGTTCACCCGGATTCGTTTGGACGGATTTGATGTGGAGTTCGGGGTGTCACAGTGAAAGGGCCGGACGGCCGAACTCTCTCCGTTGTCCAAACATCCTTCCAGGTGAGGCGACACTTCACCTGTGAATCTTCCGGGGTCGCCCGTTGTGTCCCCTGCTCCCGATGCGGCCTCCTCCACACTCGTGACACCGGCTCCTCCGCAGTTATGCGGGGTGGGGTTGTTTTTTTATTTTGGGGGGGGGGGCATCAATATTATAGTTCCGTTTTGTCTGGAGGGGTGGGTTTGGGAGTTGATGATCAGGGTGACGTTCTGTTTTATGCGGGGGGTGGGGTGGGAGTTTGATTTTTCTCCCTGAGCGACTTTCATGCTCTTTCTTTGTTTCGTGGTTCTCCGGAGAAGAACAAAAAAACTAAGAGTTGTTTATGGATACCTGCTTTATAATAAATTAAGCTTTGAACTATCCGCTCCGAGCGGGAGTTCCCGGTGTCCAAACATTTTCATTCCGATTCCCATACTCGTTCCGACGTGTCAAACCATCGCCTCCTCTTGTGCCAAGATGAGGCTACCTTCATATTCCGTCTATGTACCCCCACCCCCACCCCCAGAACCTGATGGCATGAAAATCGATTTCTCCTTCCGGTGAACAAATTTCCCTCTCACCCCTCCCTCCCTCTCCCTCTCTTCCTCTCTGACTTTTCACGTCCTCTCACCTGCGTATCACTTCTCTCTGGGTCCACTGCTCCATATCTTTCTCCTGTTCTCCACTCCCCTCTCCTATTAGACTCTATTTTCTTCTGCTCTTGAGCTTTCCCACCAAACTGGCTTCACTTATCACCTTCCAGCGAGACATTTCCTCACCCGCCCCGATTTTATTCAGATATTTCTCCCATCCCATCTCAGTCCTGAAGGAGGGTTCAACTGAAACTCTTTTCGATAGAGGCTGCCCGGCCTGCTGAGTTCCGCCAGCATTTTGTTTGTGTTGCTCTGAATGTCCAGCATCTGCAGACTTTGTGTTTGTGATTTACCTCTCCGTTGTCCCTCCCGCCTCCAGCCACTAGTGGCGCTGCATGGACCTCCAGGCTTGGACCTCTGGCCCCAGGTGGCGCTGTGCGGCCCTCCGGCCACGGGTGGCGCTGCGGAGAAACGCCTGCTATACGCATGCGCAGTGCTCTCTACAGCTGTTTGCGGATCTCCGATTCGAGCGGGGGTGAGTCCGGATTGATCCCGAAATTGTGCAAATGTGGGCCGGTTGCATAGGGAAAGGGCCGGGCCCGAGCTCTGCCGGACGGCTGGAGCAGCGGTGCAGTGGCAATTTTTTAGGTGCCGGAGCTGTACGGGGGGGGGGGGGGGGTGGTTGATAAGTTCGTGGCCTAAGTTAGAAGGCTGAAAGTTATACTACTCTCGGTACCTGCACGTGGTTCAACTCTTTGAGCGATTATGCGTAAAGTTTGAAATTAATAACTTTTGCGGTATTTCTGTTTCAGATAATTGAAAATTGCTCGGTTTTGTAAAATTGACTCGTTCCACCTTAGGACACGAAGTTATCAATCACCACTCGTGTGAGACACCCAATTTGTCTATCTGTTCATTTCATGTACTGGGCATCTTCCTTGCCCCATTCGTGTAATGAGCAGGTACCCAAATTGGGTGTGACATGTCAAGCAGTAATGTCTTGTAATGTCAAGCAGTAAACCAAGATGAAAGAAATATGTGAATTCCAGAGCTCCACAGAAATATAGTGATAGCTAACACATTAACAAGATTACAGCCTCTCACTACATTTCAGTGTATAACTGGTACAATTAAACATAATACTTAATTTAATAATATGATAAAGTATTATGCAGTTGCACTTAACTGATTATCATAAAATATAATTATCAAGCAAGTAAAATAACTTTGTTTGCTTAGAAGCCAAAGGGTTGTTAGTGAGAAAAATTTACTTTAGGATTAGCGAGTAATCCACAGACCACCACAGATGTAGCCTCACTAATACGACTGAGTCAGAGCAGACGGCAGGGCCCGCAGCGCTTAGCAGTGTTCCTCAGAGGTATAAAAATAACAGAAATAAAGCAATTCATTTTTTTTTACACTTTTAGCCACCTAAATTGGAACCAAGTAATCAAGTATGAAAAAAGAATGTCTGATGAACTGTTTCTAAGGCCAGGAATATTGCTGAATATTCGTCTCAAAAGTGGTAGGTTGGCGACTCTGCCTCATACCGTTTCTCTCGCAGAAATGGTTGGTCGGGAAGTGTACCTGTGAGTGTCGATGCTCACAATATTCTCACACGTCGGGTGTTACATGGTTCGACCTTTACAGATTCTGTTTAGTCTTTAAATATATAAAAAGTTAAAGAAGCTTGAATCTTTACATGAAATATTATCGCATTTATACAAATAGAAAATATCGTAGTTTGCAAGTGACAAATGTTAACAGGGGAGCACAGCAACCATTTGGGAGTTTTGGAAATGCATTTCATCTCGTTCATTGCCTCACTAAATTACTCTTTTTCCTATCAACACGAAGAGAAAAAGAGTATTTTTCCCATCAGCTACAGTTGGTGGAGCGAGGCAAAGGGGTTGATCTGCTATTAATGATAGTTGAAATGATGTAAAATTAGCTTATAGCCCAGAAATGCTTTTTTTCCATTTAGCTTGTAAAACAAAACTAAATTTATCCTGGTGTAGAAGAGGATTTTGGATGATTAGCTTGTGTATTTGATCAAAATCAGGAAGCAGTGAATTTTTCTTTCATTGTTTTCGACTTTTAAACTTGGGTTTCTATGTTCATTCCTTGCTTAATATAGCTCCTTCCTGGAATCCAGTGGTACCCATTGGAAAGAGCGGAAAAATGCTCGCACTTATGTGCAGGTATTTCCCAGCTTCCTTGGACAATGGGTCGAGCGAGAAGGAATTTGACCAATACCTAAATAAAAAAGAGTCACAGCTCCAGGATTTCACAAAAAACGATCAAATATCCTAATGTTATTAGTGGCATTTTTCCCCACCAGCCAACACCCCCCCTTTGGTAACATTCCCTCTATTTAATATGCGGCGGCTGTTAAATTCCGTGCTTGTTTATTTTGACTGTTTCTCAGAGGTGTCGGAGCGGCTCTCCGGTGAGCTCTGGTAACACTGCACCCCTGAATGTATGAGACAGTACACTGTTAAATGCAAAACCCTGAACAGTGTCGATGATCAGAGGGATCTTAGACTCCAAGTTCATCGCTCCCTGAAAGAGACTGCACAGATTGATCGGGTGGTTAAGAAGGCAAATGGCGTGGTTGTCTTTATTAGTTGAAGCACTGAGTTCAAAAGTCATGAAGTTGTGTTGCAGCTTTGTAAAACTAGTTAATCCACATCTGGAGTGTTTCACAGAGTTCTGGTCACACCCATTCTTGGAAGGATGTCGGGGCTTTGGAGAGGGCGCAGAAGAGGTTTACCAGGACACTGCCTGGATTAGAGGGCATGAGCTATAACGAGAGGCTGGACAAACTTGTGTTGTTTTCTCCAGAGCGGCGCAGGCCGGGGTGAGACTGGATGGACGTTTATACGATTATGAGAGGAATAGGTAGAGTGGACAGACGTTATGTTTTGAAATGTCTGACACATTTAAGGTGAGAGGAGATGTGATGGGCAATTTTGTTTATTTCCACAGAGTGCTGGGAAGCTGGAGACTCTGCCTGGGGTTTTAGACCCCACCGGTCACGTGATCCCATTTGTCCCTCCCATTTAACCGCAGATGTAACGATCTCTTTGTGCATGTTCACAATCTCCAGATTGGTGGTCATGCATCCTCCATGTTGTGTTGGGAAATCTGATGTCGGCCACTGAGACACGTTAACTTCCCCAGAACTCGCCTCGCTTCCTGAGGCTCCTCACATTTGTCCTGGAGCTTTATGGCTGTTGTGTCTTCTCCCGGACTGGGGTGGGTGAGCAAGGAGAAAGTCCCAGGTTGTGGGGATCTTTGATTTCACTGCCTGCTTTACCGAGGGACTGGGAAGTCGAGGGGGGAGAATGGTTTCTGTGATGTGCTGATCTGGATCCAAAGGTCTCTGCCGTTCCTCACAGTCACGGGCAGAGTAGTTACCGTGCAAAGCGTGAAGTGTCCGGATGGGAAACTTTCTATGTTGTGTTGATAAAAAGTTTGGTGAGGGTCAAAGTATATCTGGCAAAGTTCCTGTTATTTTTGCCAATTCTGTCATTTTAGAATCTTTTGAACAATAGTATGCACTATTCATTCAGTACCTATGAGTTGATGGAGGACCATCAGTGATCCCTTCTCCCACCTTGTTCCATCTGCTCATCTTGTTCAACCTCTGTCCAGTCTCCTCACACTTCCCAACCCCGCTTCAGTGATATACATCAACCATCTGGGTCATCCTCAGTCCGCCTTGTATCCAACCTCCTCAATGTTATATATCAGCAAACTTTCTTCCAACCCTTGTCTTCATTGTGAAGTGTTCTTTTGTACCTTTGGCCTTGCTGACTCATTTCCAGAATCGGTTATTGTCAGCTGGAATGCCGGAGGGTCATCAGGTCCCAGTTCTGTTGTGCATTGGTGTGGAGGTGCTAGTTTATGAACAGTGACAGGCTGACACACTGCAGCATTTTACTGGCAGCAAAGAGTACTGGGAGAGTTGGTGCTTGGGCTCCAATCCTGTGATCGGCATTCCAGGCAAATGGAACTATTGGTGTTTTGGCTTTGACTTTGGTTTGAGCTTCTACAGATGGGACTGGATGCTCGTTCTGCAATAAAGCAGAAATTTTGAGCAGCTGGACATTGGTTGTGGTGAAATCTTAGATTGCACGACCCAGTGTGAGATGTGGGGACGATGTGTGAGACTCTCAGTGTCGGTGAGTGGCAGATTCAGTTGTGAGGTTGGGTCCTGGGAGATCACGGTTTTTGATCCAGGTTAAGTGGACCTGGGATTGAGCTGTTTGGGCTTGTGAGGTGTTGATCGAGTATTTCTGGTCTGGGATCAGATGTTTGTTTCTGGAGTTCCTTTGGAAGCAATGACTGCCAATCTGAGGAGAGGATGAGTTCCCATTTCATCCTCACAGGGAGAGGCTGTGAGTAAATGGGCTGTTCTGTGTTTGCAACAGTAGAAATAGACCCTGAGACTGGTGTTCAAACTGTGTTTGGAAATCCCACTGTCACATAGTGGAAATCAGGCAGCTGTGCTGGAGATCTGCACTAAAAACTGAAAATGTTTGAACTCAATCTGATGAAATGTTATTGATTGAATTGTATTGTAAGCTGTTCCTTACCTGCTGAGTGGTTCTGGTAATTACAGTTTCTTTTTATTTCTTGGTTTATATTTCATGAAATGGACCTGTTTTAACCTGGAAATGAAAATGGCTGTGATAGTTTGTAGAGTCTCTGCAAGTCTCCCCTCTCCACGCCAGCGATGTTGTCCAAGGGAAGGGCTTTAGGACCCATACAGCTTGGCACCGGTGTCGTTGCTCAAGGACAGACACGCAGCCTCTGCCAAGGCTCGAACTAGCAACCTTCAGATCACTAGACCAACGCCTTAACCACTTGGCCACGAGCCAGCACATGTGATAGTAGAACAGTAAAGAAAGCACAACGTTTCCCTTTAAATTATCCTGGTACCGATTTGTCTGTTTTCCTGGAAATGTGTTCAGTACAGTTGTTGCTAACAAGGTTTACATGAATAATCGGCGTTATGTATGAGGAGCATTTGATGGTTCTGGACCTGTGCTCGATGGAGTTCAGAGGGACGGTGGGGGTGGTGGAGGGATGTATGGTTAAGTAAACTTACCGAATGCTGAAAAGCCTGGTTACAGTGGACATGGAGAGGATGTTTCCATTAGACCAGAGGTCGGCAACCTGCAGCTCCAGAGCCACATGCGGCTCTTTGATCTCTGTGATGCGGCTCCCCGTGGTTTGTTAGCTTTTGAAATGTAATTCGAAATTTGAAGATTATGGTGATCTTGTACAATATGAAAACTTTGCGGAGACACCGTTTCCTGGCAGATCCGAACCGGCTCACAATTAGCCACCGTTCCGACTAAGGGAGATAGCCTACGGGGGTTTGTGAGTACGTGTCTTTTGGAGCATCCGCGCCCACGGGGACGGGTTGAGGGAGGCTGTAAAGCAAGGCTGTTTAGTTCGAATAAAGTTACCTTTGACTGCAGTCTTTATTTTAGCGCTGCGTGTAGCGCTACACCGCTACAACGTGTTTTTTATCGCTATTAATATACATCACAACTGCCAATGCCTGACACCCGCCAGTGCGCGCATTCTTTTAATTCTTCAATCCAAGGTAGGCTACCTACGGAGTAACCTTCAACCCAACGTCTTTTTTTCGGAGTTCAAAATGTTTTTGTTGCATGCAGAAATGTAATTTCGTTTTCTCTGCAGGAGTTCATCAATTTCATAAATGCAACACATTATAGTTTGTTTATACATAGCATAAAGGCAAAAAAAACCCGTTGTATGCAGTGTTGTTTCATTTTGTGGCTCCCAGTGTTTTCTTTTCTGTGGGAAATGGGTCCATATTGGCTCTTTCAGTGGTAAACGTTGCCGACCCCTGCATTAGACGCAGAGTCTGTGATCTGACAGCACAGTCTCAGAACAAAGATGCTTCCTGTTAAAATCCAGTTGAGAAATTTTTTTTGCCAAAATATGTCTGATCTATGGAATTTGTTGCCACGGAGTCTGATTGAGGCTGCCATTTGGGTATATTTATGACAGAGATTAATATATTCATGATTGCTAAGCAGCTTCAGGGTTACAGGAGGAAGGCAGGAATATGGTGTTGGAATAAAAATCAGCCCTGGTTGAGTGGTGGGACAGACCAGATGGATCGAATCATCTAATTCTGTTCCTGTGTCTTATGTCTTACCATGACTGAATGATGGCTCCTTCTTATCCCATATTGTTTTGTGACATGTGAGAGGCAATAAAAGATTGTTCACTGAGATAATTATATTTGCCTTCAACGTTTAAATTTCAGTGAGTTTTGTTCCTAGTAAGCAGAAATGTTTGGTCCTCCTTTGTAATGTTAATGTGCTTCATTATCTTTCATGTTAGTTAGACCTGCAGTGAGAGATTTATTGGAAGAAAAACCACGACTGAAGACGAGGGAACAGCGACAAGTGAACCAGCCTGAGGACTGAGAACACCGACTGGAGAGAACCCATCTGACTCAGGGTTTCCTTTGATTCAGTCAGGAGAAAGTTTGGTGAGTCTCGTTTACTCAAACACTGGTCCTTTAGACATTACGGACCTGCACAAAGGAAGGTAGGGAATAGTTGGGAGTGAGACAGAATGTGCCCAGAAGAACCAGTTAGGCCTCTGTCAGAACCAATTGTGAAGAAGCCCCCCCCCCCAATGTTCCCTTTAAACTTTTTGCCCTTCACCCTTAACCCGTGTCCTCTGTTTTTTTTCTCCCCTAGCCTCAGTGGATAAAGCCTGCTTGCGCTCACTCTATCTATACCCATCATAATACCTCTATGAAGTCTCTGCTCCAAGGAATGAAGTCCTAAACTATTCAACCTTTCTCTGTAACTCAGTTTCTCAAGTCCCGGCAACATCCTTGTAAACCTTCTCTGCACTCTTTCAACCTTATTAATATCCTTCCTGTAATTCGGTGACCAGAGCTGCACACATTACTCCAAATTCAGCCTCACCAATGCCTTACACAACCTCACCATAACATTCCAAATCTTATACTCAGTACTTTGATTCATAAAGGCCAATGTACCAAAAGCTCTCTTTACTACCCTATCTACCCGTGACGCCACTTTTAGGGAATTTTGTATCAGTATTCCCAGATCCCTCTGTTCTACTGCCCTCCTCAGTGTCTGACCATTTACCTTATCTGTTCTACATTGGTTTTACCTTCCGAAGTGCAATACCTCACACTTGTCTGTATTAAACTCCATTTGCCATTTTTCAGCCCATTTTTCTAGCTGGTCCAGATCCCTTTGCAAGCTTTGAAAACCTTCCTCACTGTCCACTATACCTCCGATCTTTGTACCATCAGCAAATTTGCTGATCCAATTTACCAAATTATTATCCAGATCATTGATATAGATGACAAATAACAATGGACCCTGCACTGATCCCTGTAGCACATCACTAGTCACAGGCCTCCACTCAGAGAAACAACCATATAACCATATAACAATCATAGCACGGAAACAGGCCATCTTGGCCCTCCTAGTCCGTGCCGAACCCTTAATCTCACCTAGTCCCACCTACCCGCACTCAGCCCATAACCCTCCACTCCTTTCCTGTCCATATACCTATCCAATTTTACCTTAAATGACACAACTGAACTGGCCTCTACTACTTCTACAGGAAGCTCATTCCACACAGCTATCACTCTTTGAGTAAAGAAATACCCTCCTCGTGTTTCCCTTAAACTTCTGCCCCCCAACTCTCAAATCATGTCCTCTAGTTTGAATCTCCCCTACTCTCAATGGAAACAGTCTGTTCACGTCAACTCTATCTATCCCTCTCAAAATTTTAAATACCTCGATCAAATCCCCCCTCAACCTTCTACGCTCCAATGAATAGAGACCTAACTTGTTCAACCTTTCTCTGTAACTTAATTGCTGAAACCCAGGTAACATCCTAGTAAATCGTCTCTGCACTCTCTCTAATTTATTGATATCTTTCCTATAATTCGGTGACCAGAACTGCACACAATATTCCAAATTTGGCCTTACCAATGCCTTGTACAACTTTAGCATTACATCCCAACTTCTGTACTCAATGCTTTGATTTATAAAGGCCAGCGTTCCAAAAGCCCTCTTCACCACCCTATCTACATGAGACTCTACTTTCAGGGAACTATGCACAGTTATTCCTAGATCTCTCTGTTCCTCTGCATTCCTCAATGCCCTACCATTTACTCTGTATGTTCTATTTGGATTATTCCTGCCAAAATGTAGAACCTCACACTTCTCAGCATTAAACTCCATCTGCCAACGTTCAGCCCATTCTTCTAACCGGCATAAATCTCCCTGCAAGCTTTGAAAATCCACCTCATTATCCACAACACCTCCTACCTTAGTATCATCGGCATACTTACTAATCCAATTTACCACCCCATCATCCAGATCATTTATGTATATTACAAACAACATTGGGCCCAAAACAGATCCCTGAGGCACCCCGCTAGTCACCGGCCTCCATCCCGATAAACAATTATCCACCACTACTCTCTGGCATCTCCCATCTAGCCACTGTTGAATCCATTTTATTACTCCAGCATTAATACCTGAACCTTCGTAACTAACCTTCCATGAGGAACTTTGTCAAAGGCTTTGCTGAAGTTCATATAGACAACATCCACTGCCTTACCCTCGTCAACATTCCTCGTAACTTCTTCAAAAAATTCAATAAGGTTTGTCAAACATGACCTTCCACGCACAAATCCATGCTGGCTACTTCTAATCAGATCCCGTCTATCCAGATAGTTATTAATACTATCTCTAAGAATACTTTCCATTAATTTACCCACCACTGATGTCAAACTGATAGGTCTATAATTGCTAGGCTTCCTTCTGGAACCCTTTTTAAACAATGGAACCACATGAGCAATACGCCAATCCTCCGGCACAATCCCCGTTTCTAATGACATATTAAAGATCTCCGTCAGAGCTCCTGCTATTTCTACACAAACTTCCCTCAAGGTCCTGGGGAATATCCTGTCAGGACCCGGAGATTTATCCACTTTTAAATTTCTTAAAAGCGCCAGTACCTCCACCTCCTTAATTGTCATAGGTTCCATAACTTCCTTACTTGTTTCCCACACCTTAGACAATTCAATATCCTTCTCCTTAGTTAATACCGAAGAGAAGAAATCATTCAAAATCTCTCCCATCTCTTTCGGTTCCACACATAGCTGACCACTCTGATTCTCTAAGGGGCCAATTTTATCCCTCATTATCCTCTTGCTTTTAATATAACTGTAGAAACCTTTCGGATTTACTGTCACCTTATTTGCCAAACCAACCTCGTATCTTCTTTTAGCTTTTCTAATCTCTTTTTTAAGATTCCTTTTACATTCTTTATATTCCTCGAGCAATTCCTTTACTCCATGCTGGCTATATCTATTGCAGACATCCCTCTTTTTCTGAACCAAATTTCTAATATCCCTTGAAAACCATGGTGCTGTCAAACCTTTAACCTTTCCTTTCACCCTAACAGGAACATAAAGATTCTGTACCCTCATAATTTCACCCTTAAATGACCTCCATTTCTCTATTACATCCTTCCCATAAAACAACTTGACCCAATCCACTCTCCCTAAATCCCTTCGCATCCCCTCAAAGTTAGCCTTTCTCCAATCAAAAATCTCAACTCTAGGTCCAGTCCTGTCCTTCTCCATAATTATATTGAAGCTAATGCTATTGTGATCACTGGACTCGAAGTGCTCCCCAACACATACATCTGTCAGCTGACCTATCGTATTCCCTAACAGGAGATCCAACACTGCCCCATCTCTAGTCGGTACTTCCATGTATTGTTGCAAAAAACTATCCTGCACACATTTCACAAACTCTAAACCATCCAGCCCTTTTACAGAATGAGCTTCCCAGTCTACGTGTGGAAAATTAAAATCTCCCACAATCACCACCTTGTGTTTACTACAAATATCTGCTATCTCCTTACACATTTGCTCTTCCAACTCACGCGCCCCATTAGGTGGCCTATAATACACTCCTATCAGTATTACTGCACCTTTCCCATTCTTCAATTCCACCCAAATGGTCTCCCTAGAGGAGCTCTCTAATCTATCCTTCCAAAGCACCGCCATAAGATTTTCTCGGACAAGCAATGCAACACCTCCTCCTCTGGCCCCTCCTACTCTGTCACACCTGAAGCAACTAAATCCAGGAATATTTAGTTGCCAATCACACCCTTCCTGCAACCATGTTTCACTAATAGCTACAACATCATAATTCCAGGTATCAATCCATGCTTTAAGCTCATCCACCTTTCTTACAATGCTCCTAGCATTAAAATAGATACATTTAAGATTCTCTCCATCTCCTCCTCTCTTTCCATCCCTAACAATGCATTGAAATTTATTATCCTTTTCTTTCTTCTCCCCTACATCTTCGGGCTCCACTACCTCCACTACCAATCTCTGGCTTCTCCCATTGAGCCAATGTCTGATCCAATTTACTACCTTACCATCTATACCTAGCGACTGAATCTTCCTAACTAACCTCCCATGCGGGACTTTATCAAAGGCCTTACTGAAGTCCATGTAGACAACATTCACTTCCTTGCTTTCATCCACTTTCCTTGTAACCTCCTCAAAACACTCTTAATATATTTGTTAAACATGAACAACTGCACACAAAGCCATGTTAACTCTCCATAATAAGACCCTGTCTATCTAAATAGTTGTCGATCCTGTCTCTTAGTACTCCTCCAATATTTTACCCACTACCGACATCAAACTTACCAGCCTATAATTTCAGGAATTGCTTTTAGAGCCTGCTTTAAACAACGGAACAACATGAGCTGTCCTCCACATCTCTGGCACCTCACCCGTAGATAACGACATTTAAATATATCTGCCAGGGCCCCTGCAATTTCAACACTCGTCTCCTTCAAGGTCTGAGGGAATACCCTGTCAGCTCCTGGATATTTATCTACTCGCCTCAAGATAGCAAGCACCTCCTCTTCTTCTATCTGTATAGGTTCCATGACCTCAATACTTGTTTGCCTTATTTCCATTGACTCCATGCCAGTTTCCTTATTAAATACAGACGCAAAAAGAACATTTAAGATCTCCCCCATTTCTTTTGGTTCCATACATAGCCGACCACTCTGATCTTCAAGAGGACCAATTTTATCCCTTACTATCCTTTTGCTCTTAAAATACCTGATGTAGCTGTTCTGATTATCGTTCACCCTGACTGCCAAAGCAACCTCATGACTTCTTTTCGCCCTCCTGATTTTTTTCTTAAGTATTTTCTTACTCTTTTTATACTCCTCTAGTACCTTATTTGCTCCCAGTTTCTTATACATGTCATACGTCTCTCTTTTTCTTTATCAGAGTTCCCTCGAGAACCAAGGTTCCTTATTCTTATTCATTTAGCCTTTAATCCTGAGACTTTGTTCCCAGGGTGTCCTGTTGGGCCATCCGGAAATGATTTCAGCTGGTGACAACCCTGTTTTCCCCTGTGGGGTAACCCTCATGTGGAATCGGGCTAATGGTCGGACCTTCAACCAAGTGAGTCCAGTCTCCGCTGTTAGTCTGGCCAGTTTACTCTTCAGAGTGCCATTGGCTCTCTCCACTCTGCCAGCGGCCCGTGGGTGGTGTACACAGTGGAATTGTTGCTTGATAGCTAGTTCGTTACATACCCCTTCGTTTGCTTTCACCACAAAGTGTGGACCATTGTCAGAGCTCAGCATCTCTGGCAGGCCGTACATGGGAATTATTTCCCGTAATAATACCTTCACAACAGTCAGCAGTATTAATGGTAGTTCGAAAAGCTTCAACCCATCTACTAAGCACGTCTACAATAACTAAGCAGTATCTATAGTAATGTACTCGAGGCAATTCAATGAAATCAAATTGTAGACACGAAAAAGTTTCACCTGTCAAGGGAGTCGTACCCGGTGTGCAGGGTACAGGTTACCAACCATTCCCTCCTTTTCCAAGTGTGTACAGTTATGTACATAATTGACCAATGTTGGTAAAAACTGTGTAGGAAGACAAACCTGTCCCACTGGGTGATCCAAAAACTTAGGTCGGGGTCTTTCCGGCATCCCATCTGGGACTACAGTTTGCGCTCATTCTCAGAGACGTCCCCCTGAAAAGTACGTACCTCCCTCATGTCTGGCAAACCCGTTCTGCTTGAGTCATGGAGGATTGCTTGACGGGAACCCGAGCGGACTACAACTACCGAGGATTGTGCCGCACTTTTCGCTGTCTCATCTGCTAAAGCATTGCCTGTAGTGACCAGGTTAGACATGCGGGCGTGGGCTGCACACTTAATAATAGCCGAAACTCGAGGTAGCTGCAGAGCGGTGAGTAAGTTGTTTACAAAGGTGGCATTACTAATGGGGTGGCCAGAGGAAGTCAGGAATCCCCCTGTTCCCAGAGAGCCCCGTAGTCATGTACCATTCCAAACGCATAACGGGAGTCTGTGTAAACATTCCCATTTCTGTCTGTTGCTGGGATACAGACATGAGTCAGAGCAAACAGCTCAGCCTTCTGGACGGAGACAGCTGCTTCAAAAGAGGCCTGCTCAGTTACTTCACTGTCCGTCACTATCGCATAGTCAGAATCTCGTTTTCCTGATGGATCCGCAAAAGAGCTTCCATCCTCGTAAAACGTTGCCTCAGGCTTGAGGGGGTATTGCAGAATGGATGGGATGTCCTTCTTTCACTGTGATCCAGACAGGGGGCAGTTGGTGCGGCCGACTTCATGGCCTGAAATTGCCCAGAGATGTGGTGCAACATCTTGGGTTTGGTCAATATTAAAAGAGAGTTTTACTAGATGTCCCGTCTTCACTTCCGACTCCTTCCAGTATCGGAGTTGGCACACGGGAAATCTCACCAGTCTCCTTCCGTGCTGGAGGCTTGTTTTGTCAGGGTGTAGGCAGGGAACCCAGGGCAAACCTTGATGCTGGTATGGGCAGCCACCAGTCCTGTCTGTCGCAAAAGGAAATCCAGAACTTCAGACAGTAATGAACTGCCCTCTCTTCCTTTGACCTGTCCAATCACCCTGAATGGGAACTTCTGTCCCTCGAGGGCTGCATAAATATGACTTTCCTCAGTTGAGCACCCCGTAGGGTCAAAGTACAGAGTCACATGAGAGTCGGCCGCTGGCAGAAGGGGTTCAAACTCAGTGGAGTCCAAGTTAAGTGCCCACCACTGGGGGGGTTCAGAAATTGGGGAAGCTGTCGGTTGATCGCTAGTTGCAGGGTGATACCAGTGTCTCTGCATAGGATCTCGACTTCCGACAGACAGAGTAAGTCTCTCCCTGCTAGTTTACACCCCCGACTGGTGGTGACTGTAAATGAATCCTCACACTGGTTCCCCTGGAATTCCACCTGCAGTGGCTGGTTATGTGAACACGTACATCCTATGCCTTCAAAGCCAGACAGAGTGACTGCGGCGTCTGTTAGCTGGAATCCCTTTTCTGATACTGTTTCCTGATCGAGAGTGGTTGTGGTTGCTCGCATATCAATCATAAACGGAATTGGAATTCCAGAAACTTGCAATATTGCAGTGGAAATCACATCCTTGCTTGTCCGTTTCTAAACGGGTTGTTTTCCCCCACCTGTCCCGTGGTAGCTTTCTGTTCTTCTGTTCCCATTTCTGATCCCCAGATGTAGCGCGCTCGCATCCTTCTTTCCACTGAACATATTCTCCTTTAATATTAGTTCCCTTCAGGGTTGATCGGGATTCGAAAGTGGGGTCGCAATGATCTGTCAAAGCTCGACCTATTCCATTTCGGTCATTGTCAGGCCAATCCATATTACTTTTATATATTTTATATTTTTGCAATACTTTAACATGAAATAATAAAGAGCAGTCCAGAGCAAGACAACATACACATTCACAGGTACGGACCGGTATAACGATCTTGCAGAACAGGTGGAAGTGAAAGATGTTTACTTTGTAAGTGAAGCAGTTACCTGTCGCATGTGGAACGGTGAAGACAATGCTGCACGAGAGTGGGTAAACCGCTCAAGAACACAGAGTGCTGTCGAACAACATTGCAGCAAGCAGTAAATAGAGAGCAGCGAGGTGATTGAAAGTTGGGGCTGGGTGATTCTGTTTCGAGGCTGACAACGCGCCACTCCGTATCACTCAAGGAAGCGTGGTTTCCTAGTGCAAATATACTGTAATCGATTCCCATACGGGTGAATGAGACCATGTAGAGCTGAGACGTGAATATTCTGACTGATCACGTGAACCCAGAGTGTCGAACATGACCACCAGCTCGTTGAGCAGGGTCTGGATCTGAACAGTTATTTTATTCCTGACACGGCGGTCGTCAATCGCCCAAAATGTATTCAGATTAAAATTGGGCTTTCCCCTTGCCCTATCAATCGCCTCTGTATAGATTGCCACACAGTTAGCCCGGGTTACGGCGACAGTATAGAAAGCTATCGACAGCAGCACTGATAGCGCGTGGTATAACCGGGCGCTGTTGGCCTCAGGGTGGAATAGACAGAGGGGCCCCATCGGTGCGGTACCGCACTTCTGCCTCGACTACTACTGGTTTGGATGCCACTGCGGGTGAGACGCGATGAATGATACTGGCATTCCTCTTAACTTCTTCCCACTGTTCATCCTGGTATATCCGTTCTATATTAGGTGGCCCACATCTCTCACTGTCAGCGTCCTGTCTTTCTACAGATGACGAGGAGGGGACACTGTCCGCTGTGGCGTCGGTGCTCGGCCTGGGCCTGATTAGGTCCTGAAGCATACCCTCTCTAATTGCGGTGTTCGGGTCAGCGGTGGGGGACAAAGCCGTGGTTTGGTGATACAGGAATTTGAATAGTGACACCTTACCACGGGAGGCACAGGAATTTGAGAGATGACACCCTATTACGGGTTGCCTTTTATATGACAGTGTGAGGGAGGGTATCATGAGTTCTGGGGGTCCGGGTGCAAATTACTGTCAGAGTAAACCCATTATTTGGATGCGTAGGATTAGATATATTGCGTCCATCATCACAGGTGATTATCAATAAACACAATACTGAGACAGATAGTAACAACATAACACATTGTTATTTTCGAGGAATGACCGAAATCGAAAGCGTCTATTAGGGAAAAACCCTTTAGGTAAACAATAGAATATATGAAATATAAGACAATAGAAACCTGATGCATCACTCAGAAAAGCCAGTTTGAAGGGACGGTGCTTGGAGAAAGATCTTGTGTAACCATAGTGTATCACATTGAAAAGCGTGTCTAAAGGGACTGTGATATCGGAGAACCTGCACGTACCTTTTTTGTGATGAAAGCCTTTCCTTTGGTAATGCGGTGATGCAGTTTGCTCTGTGACAGATTGCAGTTTTGCCGAACAGATGAAAGGAAATCACACCGCGTATACACCTCTTTTTTAAATGCCACGATGGACGGGATATGGCTGAAAGGTCTCTATTGGCCAATCACTTATTGGAGGTATCTTGATGATGGTGACCTGGCAGTTTTAGGAGAGGAGCTAACAGGTGTATTTCATGTCAAAACACGCCTTCTGTTTTTTTCATCCAGTGGAATAATGAGTTAACTGCACCAACCCCCTCAACTTGTTTCCATACCTATTCTCCTGAAGCCATAACTAGCCCCGGAGCAGAATTATGTAAGGTTGATTTATTATCTCTGTACCGGGTGTACTCAACCTCCAACCTCCCATACCAGTTTGTCCTTTATGTATCACCTGATCCTCATCTACGCAAGCTCCTTTGTCTGAAATTGCACGCTATCCTGGTCGCTGGGGAGGGTCAGTAGCATTATCTAACTTGTTTTTCAGGAGCCCTATGCCCACATGGGAGAAACATCAATGCGCGCTCTGTGTCACGAGCGCTTACCCATATTGCAAACTCATTATTCCTCAGTTATATTTAGCTATGGCTTACACACCCTACTCGTTTTCATGTTAGAA
Organism: Hypanus sabinus; assembly: GCF_030144855.1. NCBI lineage: Eukaryota > Metazoa > Chordata > Chondrichthyes > Myliobatiformes > Dasyatidae > Hypanus > Hypanus sabinus. The sequence goes on along the minus strand of NW_026781592.1, from coordinate 109,517 downwards.
CAGTCGAGAAAGAGATAGACAGTTGTCATACCGGGCACAGGACTTGGAGCAAAGCAAAGTCAATGGGGTGATTTGACAGTATTTGCTACGTGCTGTCCATATCTGTCACTGCCATCTATTACCCCTATACTTTCTTTGTCCCCTGTCACAGATCTGTCACAATGCTGAAAGCAAAAACGTAGGTCACTCCTTTATTTTTGTATGAATCCATCGGATGATGGCAAAGCTGCCAAAACACCTGGTCGATATCCACGCACTCGGATGACCGACCGTGGCTCGGGTCGCAGAAAGCAGATCTGATCAGGAGAGTCGTTGTAGGAGAAGAGATGACCGACCGTGGCTCGGGTCGCAGAAAGCAGATCTGATCAGGAGAGTCGTTGTAGGAGAAGAGATGACCGACCGTGGCTCGGGTCGCAGAAAGCAGATCTGATCAGGAGAGTCGTTGTAGGAGAAGAGATGACCGACCGTGGCTCGGGTCGCAGAAAGCAGATCTGATCAGGAGAGTCGTTGTAGGAGAAGAGATGACCGACCGTGGCTCGGGTCGCAGAAAGCAGATCTGATCAGGAGAGTCGTTGTAGGAGAAGAGATGACCGACCGTGGCTCGGGTCGCAGAAAGCAGATCTGATCAGGAGAGTCGTTGTAGGAGAAGAGATGACCGACCGTGGCTCGGGTCGCAGAAAGCAGATCTGATCAGGAGAGTCGTTGTAGGAGAAGAGATGACCGTCCGTGGCTCGGGTCGCGGAAAGCAGATCTGATCAGGAGAGTCGTTGTAGGAGAAGAGATGACCGACCGTGGCTCGGGTCGCAGAAAGCAGATCTGATCAGGAGAGTCGTTGTAGGAGAAGAGATGGAGGAAGAAGAAGAGGAGATGGAAGTAGAACAGGCGAGGCAGGAATGCGGCGTCGGTAGCGGTAATGGAAGCGCAGGGAAGGCCGATGGCGGGTGGGCAGGGCAGCGACGCTGTAAACGTTGCCACCGCCATCGCTGCGGCAGACCTACCGCCCCTAAAACGCTTTGACGAGAGCAGGGACGAGAGTGACCCTAAACCAGGACCATCGGGTGAGTATAAGACATAATTTATATTAACAAAGATTGTAACTCTACTGTAGTTTACCCGCATCTCGCGGTAGGTGAATTATATATTCAGTTCATACATGTAACAGTTAATTGTGTGATGTGTAAGAGCGGTCGATACCAATCTATCACAGGTAGGTTTTATATTCTTTAAATAGTCAATTGTTTAGACCGGAGTATTATTAATTAACCTGTTCACCCTGCCCTTAAAGATAAGTAAGGTTCATATACGGGACCGTATATCGTAGTTTAAATGTCTGCGCGCGTATGTTTTCTGATGTCCGTCGGTTCGTAATGTCGCTATGTTATTTATTATTAATTGGTTCGTAGCAGCCGCAAACCTGTCATGTAATAGGGACACGGGGTCATAGTCCTTTCCACCAAACTGTTCAGGGGAATTTCACAGTGCATCCTAACTCAATTTCCTTTTTAAAGTTCAGAATCTCATCTGTATAATATGGACAATAGCCACGTCTATTGGCGAAGATGTTACGCGTGATATGTAACTTTTCCCTGTGCCTCACCCGTGAACAAACGACGTACGCTGATGGTTTAACTGGAGAAAAAAGATAATTAAGGGTGGGAGGTAAATGACATCACAGTCGAAAGTTTGTCCTTGGGCGGAGTAGGTGTTGATTCCTGCCGCTGGGGCTAAAGGGTAAAATGTCACATAAAGACCACTATACATCTGACATTCAACTGTTTCTCTCGTGATTTCCTGATGTGTACCATCATTATACCGAATGGTCACGACCCCATCCTCTATACGGTCGACAACAGCAAGTCTGCTGCAAGTTGGTATCTGCTTGCCCTGTACCACCCAAACGTTACCTTTCTCATAAATACTTTGCCCCCTCCTCGGTAAAGATGAAACTATATCTCTGTTGGAGATACCTTAGAAACTGCTGTTGCATCTGTCTCGCTTCCAAATTTGGGTTCCGACAGGAGATCTTATATGACAGCTGTAGGCTCCGCCCCCTGGCTGCCCTGAAACAACTATCAGTGTATTCACTCCTACCGCTGTTACTGTCGAATATCCGCAATGTACAGGGGGTCTGTGGGGTCGCACCCCGTCCGGTAGGACCCTTGAATTTAGAATATCAACCGTTAACCTTGTCACAACATTGAATTGCATAGATCCAATAGCCTCAGAAAATAAAGGGTCCTCCATCTGTCTTTGATTAAACCACAATATCTGAGTATGAAACATCCTTTTCTTCACGTCCCTCCTGGCCAGGTGTATAGAAGAGTCCGATCTGGGATCCACGTGTGGTGCAAACTGGGAGACGCTGCCCGATAGGATAATGATCCTCTTATCGCGCTCGGTCGCATCCGTTTCCTCTGGTGATCGAAATAACTTTCGCATAGCCTGGGCTGACGAGATGCCATATTCATCAACGACTACAACCGCGCTCCGGATGCACGAAGGAGCAAAACTGCACCTCGACGTCACGGCAAATTTTATGCGGGTGGCACGCTTTCTACATCTCAAAGAGAGACGTATACAATGATGGTGCATTGATGCCAGTCAGCACGATATCCCATTGTATCTAACGTATGATATCCCGATATTTACTTTTATATTTCTGTATCTAGATCCTGCTCGGTATTTAATAACTCACTGTCATTTATTCCGAATATGTTGTGACGTCATGGAACGGTATCTGATTATTCAGCGCGCCGGCGGCAGCCCTGGTAGTTGTAGTTAGAGTTGTACAATCATGCAATCCAACATCGTGCATTAGCGAAACAAGAAGACGGATCGAGTAGGACTTCCCGGTCCCAGCGTCACCGGTTAGTAATAACATCATAGACGTGTCCCTGGTGAGAAAGAATAAATCTAATACTCCATAAGCCCACTCCGTCTGCATCTGATGAGCAAACGTCTGTAAGCGGCGCCCCGCTGGGTCACACACGGTGTGTTCATGCTCATAGCTAGCTGACTTAACTGATCGTTAAGTGGTCGTCCAGACACTAGCCAGATGAGAACGGTTGCCACACCATAGAGATCTAATAGTGGGCCGACTACAGAGACGCCTTCCCTTGGATTCGTCAAATTGCAGGTTGATTATGATATCAGAATTGCACAAATGGCATAGATATACAAACTATCATAACTAGGTATAACCTGTATACACCGATGTATATTATATATACCACCTATTTGTCACCAGGTGTAAACAATAGTTTGGTATTATAACACCTATAATTTACGCGCTGTATTTGACAAACTATTGTCAGGTCTACCACGTCGGAGCTCGGCAGTATTGGGACAGGTCGATTCGTCAAATTGCAGGTCGTGAAGTAAAGCAAGTGTTTGATCAGCAGATTAATGTAGAAGTCTGAGAATAGCGATGAACTGTCTGGAATCGCACAGCATCGGCCGTTGTCTAAAAGGAACAGGTGGAAGCAGATAGATGGTCGGGACAATTGATATATTTCCCCACATCGGTGAGTGTCACGTAGGCGTATGGAACCACCTGCATCAGTACGAACCACGAAATGAATTCGCAAAAGATATTAGGGTACCAAACTGTAATGATATCTTTCGTTACATGTATTAGATCTCCACTGAGCCCGATTGCCGCAGAGGGGTCGGGGTCCGTCTGAAAGAGCTGAAATATGTAACGAATTAGCAATTGTTCGCCATCGAACGAGTTAGTCGTGTGTTCCAACGTTTGACGAAACATTTCATCAGATGTAGATATTGAACACATGTTGGAATAGAATTCATTACGGGTCAAGAGGATAAATGTATATTCAGCTGTATTTTTGTATCGATGCCGTAGATGTTCGGGTAGCCGTTCCCGGCGCGCCCGTACAACATCGTTTTCATTCAGTCGTCTATTCTGCATCAGTGAATCTATTAAAACTGCATTCTGCATTTGAATCGGGAGCAAGTTACAGCTTGAGATTCAGCTGGGAGCTCAGAGAATTCGACCGTTGTAGGTAGAATTTAAGCCGACCTGGTCAATACCTGTGGACGAGGGGGAACTGCGCAGGCGCGAGTGAATTCAGCTTCGAGCGCGCACTTTAAAATGCAGGACTTCTTGTCAGAGTGGTCATTTGAATCGGGAACAAGTTACAGCTTGTGATTCAGCTGGGAGCTCAGAGAATTCGACCGTGAAGGTAGGATTTAAGCCTACCTGGTCAATACTTGTGGAGGAGGGGGAACTGCGCAGGCGCGAGTGACGTCAGCGTCGAGCGCGCACTTTAAAAGGCAGGACTTCTTGTCAGAGCGGGCAGCGGAGTCCGTAGGAGCAGAGTCCTGGGCTTTGGCAAAGTGGGCTTCGGCGTAAGGGGACTTCGGTAAGCTTGTGTGATTGCTCGCTGAGGGGAAGAAGGTAAGGTCGCTAGGTGCTTTTTAGACTTATTCTATCAATCCAGTTCAGGTATGGGGGAGACAGTCAGAGCAGTGGTGTGCTCCGTATGCAGTATGTGGGAAGTCAGGGTCAACAGTGTTGTCCCCGATGACCACACCTGCAAGAGGTGCGTCCAGCTGCAGCTCCTATCAGCCCGAGTTAGGGAGTTGGAGCTGGAGCTGGATGAACTACGGATCATTCGGGAGGCAGAGATAGATAGGAGTTATCAGGAGGTAGTCACACCAAAAAACCAAGAAGTAGGCAGATGGGTGACGGTCCAGAGAGGCAGGGGGAGCAGGCAGAGAGAGCAGAGCACCCCTGCGGCCATTCCCATTAACAATAAGTATACCGTACTGGATACTGTTGATGGGGATGACCTACCAGGAATGAGTTGTAGTGGTCCTGCCTCTGGCACAGAGGTTGAACCCTCAACTAGAAAGGGGAGGAGGGAAGAGAAGAGAGCGATAGTTTTAGGGGATTCTATAGTTAGGGGGGCAGATAGGAGATTTTGTGGGGCAGATCGGGAGTCTCGGATGGTATGTTGCCTCCCTGGTGCCAGGGTCCGGGACATCTCAGATCGGGTGCAGGCTATTCTTGAGAACGAGGGCATGAACCCAGATGTAGTGGACCATGTAGGGACCAACGATGTAGGTAAGGTGAGTGAGGGGGTCCTGCTTAGAGAGTTCAGGGAGTTAGGAGTGAAGCTGAAAGGCAGGACCTCCAGGGTGACAATCTCGGGATTGCTACCTGTGCCACGTGCGAGTGAGGCGAAGAATAGAATGATTATGCACATTAATACGAGGCTGAGAGCATGGTGCAGGAAGGAAGGGTTCAGGTTTTTGGATAATTGGTCTTTGTTCCAGGGACATTGGGATCTGTTTCGAAGGGACGGTCTACATCTGAACTGGAGGGGTACTAACATTCTTGCAGGAATGTTTGCCAGTGCTGCTCGGGGGGGTTGAAACTAGATGTGCAGGGGGCAGGGATCCAGATCCAGAGGGTTGGTCAGAAGGAGCATGGGGTTAAATGTGTAGAAGGTTTGGGTGATCTTGAGAAGGTCATCAAAATTCAGGGTGCAATTAGCCCGATGGAAGTTCAAGGAGCTGGGTTAGGTACAGTAGACAGTGTTTTAAGCAAAGAGAGGAGGAATGGGCTAAGAATTCTATACTTGAATGCGCGTAGTGTCAGAAATAAGACAGATGAGCTTGAAGCTCAGATGAAAATGGGGAACTACGATATTGTTGGGATAACGGAGACATGGCTGCAAGGGGATCAGGCCTGGGAATTGAGTGTACCAGGGTATACGTGCTATCGTAGAGACAGAAATATCGGAAGAGGGGGTGGGGTGGCCCTGTTGGTGAGGAATGAGATTCAGTCCTTAGCAAGAGGTGACTTGGGAACAGGGGAAGTAGAGTCTGTGTGGATTGAGCTGAGGAACAGTAAGGGTAAAAATACCCTAATGGGTGTTGTGTGCAGGCCCCCAAACAGTAGCGTGGATATTGGGTACAAGTTGATTAGGGAGTTAACATTGGCGTGTGCTAAAGGTAATGTAGTCGTTATGGGAGATTTCAACATGCAGGTGAACTGGGAGAATCAGGTAGGTGCTGGACCCCAGGATAGGGAGTTTGTGGAGTGTCTAAGGGATGTATTTTTGGAATAGCTTGTGATTGAGCCAACCAGGAACGAGGCTATTTTGGACTTGGTGATGTGTAATGAACAGGAATTGATAAGTGATCTTGAATTAAAGGAGCCATTAGGAAGTAGTGATCATAACATGACAAGTTTTTATCTACAATTTGAGAGGGATAAGGGCAGATCAGAGGTGTCAGTGTTGCAATTAAATAAAGGAGACTACGGGCCATGAGGGAAGAGCTGGCCAAAGTTAAATGGGCGGATGCCCTGGCAGGAAAGACAGTCGATCAGCAGTGTCAGATATTCTTGGGCATAATACAAAAGATGCGAAAGCAGTTCATTCCAATGAGAAGGAAGGATTCAAAGAGGGGGAAGGGACCACAGTGGTTGACAAAAGAAGTCAGAGATTGTATAGCATTAAAGAAAAAGAAGAATGACAGGGCTAAGATGAGTGGGAATACAGATGATTGGGAAAGTTTTAAGGAACAGCAGATCTTAACTAAAAAAAAGCAATACGGAGAGAAAAAATCAGGTATGAGCTCAGTCCAGCCAGGAATATAAAAGGGGATAGCAAAAGCTTTTTTTAGCTATGTGAAGAGAAAGAAGATAGTTAAGAACAATGTTGGCCCCTTGAAGAATGAATTGGGAGAAATTGTTCTGGGAAACAGGGAAATGGCAACAGAATTTAATGCGTACTTTAGATCTGTCTTCACCAGGGAGGACACAAGCAATCTCCCAGATGTATGGATGGGCCAGGGTCATAAGATATCAGAGGAATTGAGACAGATTGACATTAGGAAAGAAACTGTGATGAGTAGACTGGTAGGACTGAAGGCTAATAAATCCCCGGGTCCAGATGGTCTGCATCCAAGGGTTCTAAAAGAGGTGGCTCAGGAAATTGCGGATGCATTGGTAATCATTTTTCAATGTTCCTTAGATTCAGGATCAGTTCCTGAAGGTTGGAGAGTGGCTACTGTTATCCCACTTTTCAAGAAGGGAGGGAAGGAGAAAACGGAGAACTATCGCCCTGTTAGCCTAACGTCAGTCGAGGGGAAGATGCTTGAGTTCATTATTAAGGACGAAATAGTGGCACATCTAGATGGCAGAAATAGGATTAGGCCGAGCCAGCATGGATTTACCAAGGGCAAATCATGCTTGACTAATCTGTTGGAGTTTTTTGAGGGTGTAACAAGGATGTTAGACGAGGGTAAGCCAGTGGATGTTGTATACATAGATTTTCAGAAGGCATTCGATAAGGTGCCACATAGGAGATTGGTGAGTAAAATCAGAGCTCATGGCATTGGGGGCAGGGTTTCAACATGGTTAGAAAACTGGTTGGCAGATAGAAAGCAAAGGGTAGCAGTGAATGGGTGTTTCTCGGACTGGCTGGAGGTGACTAGTGAGGTACCACAGGGCTCTGTATTGGGACCACATCTCTCTACGATTTATGTCAATGATTTAGATGAGGGCATTGAAAACTATATCAGCAAGTTTGCTGACGATACTAAACTGGGTGGCAGTGTGACATGCGAAGAGGACGTTAGGAGAATACAGGGAGACTTGGATAGGCTGGGTGAGTGGGCAGATACTTGGCAGATGTCATTCAATGTGAATAAATGTGAAGTTATCCACTTTGGAAGCAGGAACAAGAGTATTGTCTGAACAGTGTCGAGTTAGGTAAGGGAGAAATGCAAAGAGACCTAGGAGTCCTAGTTCACCAGTCAATGAAGGTGAATGAGCAAGGGCAACAGGCAGTGAAGAGGGCAAATGGAATGTTGGCCTTTGTTACAAGGGGAATTGAGTACAAGAGCAAGGATGTCCTTTTGCATTTGTACAGGGCCCTGGTGAGACCACACCTGGAATATTGTGTACAGTTTTGGTCTCCAGGTTTAAGGAACGACATTCTGGCAGTTGAGGAAGTGCAGCGTAGATTCACTAGGTTGATTCCTGGGATGGCAGGGCTGTCTTATACAGAGAGATTGGAGAGATTGGGCTTGTACACGCTGGAATTGAGAAGATTGAGAGGGGATCTGATTGAAACGTTTAAGATAATTAAAGTATTTGATAGGATTGAGGCAGGAAATATGTTCCAGATGTTGGGAGAGTCCAGTACCAGAGGGCATGGATTGAGAATAAGAGGTCAGTTATTTAAAACAGAGTTGAGGAAGAGCTTCTTCTCCCAGAGAGTTGTGCAGGTGTGGAATGCACTACCTCGGAAGACGGTGGAGGCCAATTCTCTGGATGCTTTCAAGAAGGAGCTAGATAGATATCTGATGGATAGGGGAATCAAGGGACATGGGGACAAGGTAGGGACTGGGTATTGATAGTGAATGATCAGCCATGATCTCAGAATGGCGGTGCAGACTCGAGGGGCTGAATGGTCTACTTCTGCACCTATTGTCTATTGTCTATTGTCTATTGTCTATTGTCTAAAACCATTAAAGGCACATCATGAAGGGAGTCATTGATTACGCGCCCATTTAGATCGGTTGGAACCCCTGCCATATCAATGTGCTTTCCCGTATACTTGTGGAGCCTTATTTTCAGAATACGTCAATTCTTTTACAGTCATATTATGACGCTACGAAAAATATCAAAGATTGATAAACGATCCTGAATTCGTTGGGCTTTTGAAATGTAATAGGAGCTAGCAGCTGCAAGCTCTTCTTCCTTTCATTTGTAATACCAGCAACACTTCGCTTTCTGGCAATGATACTTTGTGCAATGGCGGTCGCGTGCACATTCGCAATGATCTGCTTCATAAGAGCTGTATAAACAATAAGCCCACCCGCAGGAGCAGCTGTTATTAGCGTTCCTAATAGTTCCAAGTTCAGCGTCATGATAACTATTAAATTCGTTTAATAGTTTAATCACAGTATCAAGTCATTTTAATATTAATCTGCGGAATACAAGAATGATTGCAACCGAAGTGCCGCAGAAACTGGTCGCCTCGGTCATTTGAAATTTGTGATAATACTAGGAATAGCGATAGGGATAGGACACGGAGTGTCCTTACGAAGAAATAGAGAACACACCCTCTTTACCAACAGGTCGTTTTTTTATTTTTTGCAAGACGAAGAAACCACTGTCATACCACAGCATCTAATGCTTCTTATATAAGATACCATGAAGAAAATGTTTACCTGCCTCACCAACGGGTGGTTTGTGTAACTAACGATATCTCTCTGTAACAAATATGATGTAAATACTAATGGCAATGCATTGTATACAGCAATCTAACTATATACTGGCAACGATTAACTGCCCAGAAACACCTTATAGTTCCGGTTGCGCGGAAAGTTCGTGCATCCCCCCTCTACGGACCCTCCCCCCAGCGGAACACCCCTCGGACGACGGGAATGGCATCCCCAACGCCCAGACCATACACGCTATCCACTGGGCCATTATGCACCCACTCTTCCTCCGCAGACGTCCATGCACCTGCACAGGCTGTAGTGGCCATATTACCCTGCCCGTGGACAGACAACAGACCCCAACACATCATCTCGATACTGTACCAGACGGATGCATTTCAGTAGATGGGTCGTCGACCAAGACATTCGGAATCTATTAAACGATACTACCGGGATACTACAGGAATTAGCCAAGGGGTTAAGGAAAACTATCACATCGCTGATGGATAAGGGGAATGTACATCCATCGTTAGCGGCCTACCGGCGAGGTCAACCTGTTGGACTACCACGGGAACGCCATACTAGATTGCTACAAAAAAGCACTCGTGCGTCGTTACCTCACCGACTAACAGCAACAAAGAGGCAGAAAGCCACACTCGTGTTTTGGGACGAGTCGGACCCACGATGGGGCACCTTACTAGCAGCGGACTTTCTATCACGACCGGGACACAATACCCCCAGTCAGCAATTCGTCAATTGCATCAGAATTAACAGCAAATTCGGTTTTTGTCTCCTCCATAAGTCAGCTATGTATCACTTGACCTGCGCCCGCCGTTTACTGTGTGACATTTTCAACCACCCCGAAACATCTCTATCGGGTCTGTACGCGTGCTTATACCGGATTCACCTAGAAACGGCATTGCTCAATAAGTAATTGTTCAATAGATCGGCTCTCGTTGATAAGCTATTACTGTGTAGATAAAGTATATAGACTAACTTATAAAGACACGGCACCGTGCCGGTTGTACACAACAACAATTCAGCTTGGTATATGAACTGTATCAGACGTATTTATTAACACAATGTACCCGCTAATAGTTATAAGTAAAAATGTCCCATAGACCTATTTATTGAACGTTCTCGACTGTATACTACTCTAAGCGATAACTGTAGCCGTATATAACATCGATAGATGTAATTGTCCTGTATTTCAAATAACTTACTGTCATACCACTCAATAAACAATAGATTCTAGAAACATATCTCAGGGTTTTATATTTGGGAGTATTATCTCCGGTCTGTATATTTGGGAGGACTGTCTCAGGAGTCCCTATCTCGGGTCTCTATATCTCGGGGTACTGTCTCAGGGTGTCTTTATCTCGAGATATAGTTACAGGGTTTATTACCATTTTAAGATCTGTACAAGTCAGAGTTTGTTGACCGTATAATCTAATATATTTCTCTTACACAGGTGTTAAAATGCCAGGAACAGGCCCATCACCTCCCCCGAGAGCCCGACTGCGTTCAGGCGATAGGCCTCCGCTATCACCAAGACTGAAACGCATTTCTTTTAAGACAAAGCACCAACTCCACCGCCAACACCGGATCGACACAGATAATTCAGATGAAGAACCGCCACAATTTAAAACGATACGGCGTCGTAAACGAAAGGCCCCAACAGAAGCAGGCAAAAACGGAAAAAAGGAAGAAAGGGGAAAAAGGTCAGATTAACAGACACAACAGAGCACCAACCCGGGACGAAAGAGCCGCTACCCGAGGAAGAGAGAGAGATGCAAGGAGAGGGACCACCGAGTGAAGGGGGACAGGAAAGGGAAGGGAGAAGGGGAGCGGGGACACTCAAAAGAAAGCGAAACATCCCCGAGGGAAGGAGAGGACGAAAGAGAGAACCACCACCGGAGGAGGGGGAGGGCGGAAGCAGAGACCCGACACAGGGAGTGGGTGAGGGAGAGGAGAAAGGCGGAGGTCTAGAGACACCACAAGGGGAGGGAGAGGAGGAGCAGGACGGAGGGAGACAGCCGCCACCGGGGGAGGACGGAAAGAGAGAACCACCACCGGAGGAGGGGTAGGGCGGAAGCGGAGACCCGACACAGGGAGTGGGTGAGGGGGAGGAGAAAGGCGGAGGTCAAGAGCCACCACAAGGGGAGGGAGAGGAGGAGCAGGACGGAGGGAGACAGCCGCCACCGGGGGAGGACGGAAAGAGAGAACCACCACCGGAGGAGGGGGAGGGCGGAAGCGGAGACCCATCACCGGGGGAGGGGGAGAGAGAGAAGGAAGACGGAGGCGGGGACCCGCCACCAGCGGAGGGGGAGTACGGAAGGGGTGAGTCGCCACCGGGCGAGGCGGAGGATGGAAGGGGAGAGCAGCCAGTGTGGGAGGGGGAGGGGAAGGAGGATGACGGAGGGGGAGACCAACCCCCGGGGGAGGGGGAGTATGACGACGGAGGGGGAGACCAACCCCCGGGGGAGGAGGGGGACGATGGAGGAGAAGCCGAACCCCCAGGAGAGGGGGAGGGCGGAACGAGAGAACCACCATCGAGGGAGGAGGACGGAGGCGGAGACCACCCCCCGGGAGAAGGGAAGAGCCGCCAGCGGGGTACGAACCGGTAGCGAAGTGGGGAACGGGAGCGGTACCTCCTTGGGAGGAAGAGGAAGACCCCACAGAAGGGGAAGGGCAACGGGACGAGGAAGGACCCACAGAAAAGGAGAAGGGAAGAGAAGAGGAATGACCCACGGGAAAGGAGGGTGGGCAAGAAATGGAAAGACACACAGAGGAGAAGAAAGCGGAAACGGCGGGAACAAGCAAGGAATTCGACAACACAGATGACAACGAGGACACTGAAAGGCGGAAGAAAAGAAGAAAAAAGGAAAAGGAAAGGAAATGTATAGAGAGAGAAATAAGGGAACGGACGTCTGAAAGGAAGCAACGGGAACGCGGAAGAAGGAAAGAAAGGACACAAACAGAGAAGGAGGGTCCGGAAAATTGCGATTGTGATGTCACCGTGACAGGCAAACAACAAGCAGTACAGAATACGGGCCGGTATTAAATCCAGAACACGTCCCCGCGCCACTCATAATACGGAAATCCAGGAGACGGAGAGGTCAGACCTCCAATCCTACAATGGCTGAATCTCCAGGACTACCAGAAGGTATTGAACTACACGAGCCCAGCAGCGACAGCGATGGATCTTTTTCTTCAGCAAGAGACACTCACTATAAAGGGTGTGGAATAGATATCAATCCCAATTTAATCATGACAGATAGGTTTAATAGGAGAACTACAATAATAGTCGATAATGTAGACTAACTAAACACGCACAAAACATCACTATCAACTACACAACAATGAATCTTTCCTCGGAGTAATGACTGAATGACATTGAGGACTCTAAATTCCTCATAGGTAAAGACATGGGTCATTGGTTGCAGCGCAAGCTCCTTGAAAGCCGACGCAACACGATCGAACAACAGCAACAGGTAACGGAGGAACCGATTCTGATCGAGTCCGATTCTTCAGCGGAAGAGACAGAGGCCGTAGCTGGACCATCACACCCAACACCCGTACGAACTATCATCAAGAAGGAACCGGACGAGCTAGGACCCGCGGGGGCAACAAGCCATCCATTAGGAGCAACCGAGAAAATCACACCAACTTCCGGTACCAGTAGCGATGACGACAATGATGGAGACAACGGAGGTGAAGAGGAAGATCATGGAGACATGGAACAAGAAGAGCAAGAGTGCCAAGAGGAGACAGATCAGCATCAGGGGGATCCCGAAACAGAACGCAGACGGTGCAGGAAACAGCGGGCACATGAGAAATTTAGCCACTTCACTAGTAAATGGCGCAGAGGCGGAACCGACGACGATACAGACGGGGCCGCAAGACCAGCTCACCGCGACCATTCACCGATCAGAGATGCGAATCGCCGCAAGCAGAAACACAGAATAGCACCTGGTCACGAATATGCAGTAAACAAGGGAAAAGAACTACTTCTAAAATACCAACTCACCGGTATCTCAGGCACCGACTTCCCTGCCCTAAACGGAATGACGGAAACAATGGTAGAAATAAAAGTAAGCCCCGGTAGCAGAGCATCACTGGACATCCGGCGCAGTAATATTCCGAATAAAAGAATGCAAAGAGCAAGGCATACCCCAAGGAGATACGATCCTAACGATATTAGGATCTACGGCTTCAACTTTACATCAAAGGGGATCCGCGATATAGTAAATCCACAGACGATAATACGTTATCTCTCAAAGGAAAGGGACGTAATGACAGCGTTCCAAATGTACGCACTTGGCTTGAAGAATAGAGCTTTCCAACAAAGCGACATCCAAGCCATGTCAGAATGTACAGGTCCCAATCATAAGCGGAGACTGATTGTCATGGCCATCGTTTCCAAAAGCTCCCTAACGTTTAATGAATTTACTGTGAAACATACCTGTCTACCTTCCATGAATTTAAGCTTAGGGCCAGGGAGATTTGCCATGTACAAATTGGTACCCGCTGAACAGAAGAAAAGTCGCGTACTTTTGAATGAAATAAACGGTTTTATCAATTCGGTCAACTGTGGGGAGGACACGGCCTTCTGCGCATACATTTCAACCGGTAGTATACCATTTAGCGACGACAGACAAGGCCACGACGAAGATGATGGGGACGAAGGAGAACCGGAAGCCGACGAGTAGACACAGAACATTCAGTATTTTAACTGACCAAAAATGTTTGTACAAAGAACCAAGGCAATCTCAACCACCAGTAGTTGTTGAACAAAGAGACACCAGTATTGTCAGCGTTTGTAAAGAAGATCGCAATCACCAATAATTGTTGAAACAAAGATGACTAAAACCTAAACGTTAGTATTGTCGGTATCCGAGATAAATTATTTTGTAATGTAAAAACAATCACAATATTTTTACAATTTAAAATATAATTGTTTTATTAAATACATCATATAGTTTACGCACCGTTATTTACATTTTGTACTTTACACTTTACTTATCAATTAGGTGACAGATAGAACTTCGGTCCAATATGAACCGTAATTACCATATGAACTGTGACATTTCACCTGTCAACCAGATATCAAACGTTTGTCCATCTAACACGCATTTATGACTTGTGTTTTACATTTCACTCGTCAATCAGATATCAGCCATTTGTCGCTCTACCATGGCTTCATGCCTCATGTTTTACAATTCAATTGTCAGCTCTTGATGAAGCTTTCCATCCGCGATTCAATAATGGTCGTCGCGAGCCTCATCGGACAGCCGCAAAGCCAAATTGACGAAGCGCCAATTTGAAGACGATACTAATCACCAGGAGGCGGCGCGTCCATCTGGCTAAATATACACCAAACAACGAACAAACCGCTATCGCCTATTATACTATTGACGATGGTCTCCTTGGTAGTTCACTGTCTCGAGCTCGCAGGCCTTCTTTCACTGGCGTTTGTGTGGAATCTCCTCTGTGCGCCCCTGATCGTACCATTGCTAGTCACGTCGGTGTCCTTGTAGATCAGAGTCTTTTGTGCCATTCTTCTGGCTACTATATGGATTGTGCTATGGCTCCCGGAGATTGTACGTACAGGCTACATCTGCTACCACGTATATCGAGATGGAGAATTGCCTGACCTACCCACTGTCCAGGAGCAAAGACTACATTTGGAGGAACGGGAAAAAGCGTGGTCCTGTATACCAGAGCGCACTACCAACCAAAGACATTCGGGAGCATTTTCAATAATGACCAGAGCTCGATGTCATCAATATATCTATGGATCTGTTTATAACAGTGACTGGATTACCATTTTGGATTGCTCACCTCGGAAAAGAACTGCACGTGAAGGATAGATACGTACTGACTGAGGACAGTAGAATCTATGACGGGCCCGAAACGGGAGGCAGGATACGGGCCCGTATATGGATAGACCGGCCACGGGGTGGCGCTCCGGCGTGACGGGCCCGTATATCGATAGACCGGGGTGACGGGCCCGTATATGGATAGACCGGCCACGGGGTGGCGCTCCGGCGTGACGGGCCCGTATACGGGAGGCAGGATATCGGCCCGTATATCGTTAGACCGGGGTGACCGGCCGTATATGGATAGACTGGCCACGTGGTGCCGCTCCGGCGTGACGGGCCCGTATATGGTTGGCGGGATACGGGCCCATATATGAGTAACGGAAGGCCCCCTCCGGGGTCTAAACCGTATATGGGCAGTGGAAGGTACTCCCGGACAGCCGTTCCATATACGGCAGCAACATTCTCAAGAAGTCTCGATGGCTAATAGAGGAGCAGCAGTGAGCATTGTGCAAATCAGGCGCCTTTCTCCATTGGAGGCTGGCGTAACACTTATAATTCCACCCCATGTTATATTTGATTGGGGTATGCTGTGTCAGTCATTCCTGTCGTTAGGGACACTAGCAACTAAGTCATCAATACACGATTACTGAATTATGGTTAATAAACTGGTACATGCGCAGTAAAGGCACACGAATCTAAGGCTCGTTAATTTTGAGATGCTTGCTACATTTTAGTATAATTCTGCTTGAGAGATCTGGGACTGTTCTATTAAGCGGGGCGACGGGTATACCCTCTTACACATGCGCAACCCATGTCTGTGGATCCATTAAGAGGATGGTGTGGATCTATTAAGGGGGTGGTGTGGATCCATTAAGAGCTGATTTATAATATAATGAATTATAGAAGCAATAATAATTGTATAAAATATATCTTTTCTATTAATGGAACATATCAGTATATTCATCAATATACATCCAGAGATACAATACAATATTTATATGTTTCTTACATTTACTGTACGCATAGCTTATTACATGTAATTTACATTACAAGTATTATACAGTTCCTCATATCAATTTAGAGCTTTTCTTCACTTCTTCAATGACTGCTGACAATTGACTGGTCCATTCGTAAATCGCTATATCGACATCGGTTCTTGCATTTCTACTATACATCAAATACATCGTAGCTAGCGTGAGCAAACTTAAGAAACATAATGTAAAATCCTGTCTCCAAAAAGAGGTTGCACAGCTTGCCAGCGTCTGGCATAGCTTTATCAGAGATAAAATTTCGTTTCCTAAAATTACTAGTAGTTTACTGTCTCGAGCTCGCAGGCCTTCTTTCACTGGCGTTCGTGTGGAATCTCCTCTGTGCGCCCCTGATCGTAAAATTGCTAGTAACGTCGGTGTCCTTGTAGATCAGAGTCTTTTGTGCCATTCTTCTGGCTACTGTATGGATTGTGCTATGGCTCCCGGAGATTGTACGTACAGGCTATCGACGTGGAGAATTGCCTGACCTACCCACTGTCCAGGAGCAAAGATTACATTTGGAGGAACGGGAAAAAGCGTGGTCCTGTATACCAGAGCGCACTAGCAACTAAAGACATTCGGGAGCATTTTCTATAATGACCAGAGCTCGATGTCATCAATATATCTATAGATCTGTTTATAACAGTGACTGGATTACCATTTTGGATTGCTCACCTCGGAAAAGAACTGCACGTGAAGGACAGATACGTACTGACTGAAGACAGTAGAATCTATAACGGGCCCGTCTACGGGATGTAGGATACGGGCCCGTATATCGGTAGACCGGGGTGACGAGCTCGTATACGTTTAGACCGGCCACGGGGTAGCGTGCCAGCGTGACGGGCCAGTATACGGGAGACAGGATACGGGCCCGGATATCGGTAGACCGGTGTGACGGGCCCGTATATGGATAGACCGGCCACGGAATGGCGCTCCGGCGTGACGGGCCCGTATACGGGAGGCAGTACGCGGGCCCGTATAACGGTAGACCAGGGTGACGGGCCCGTATATCGGTAGACGGGGGTTACGTGCCCGTATACGGGAGTCAGGATACGGGCCATTATATCGGTAGACCGGGGTGACGGTCCCGTATACGTTTAGACCGGCCACGGGGTGGCGCTCCGGCGTGACGGGCCCGTATATTGGAGGCAGGATACGGGCCCGTATATCGGAAGAGTGGATACGGGCCCGTATATCGGTAGACCGGGGTGACGGGCCCGTATATGGATAGACCGGCCACGGGATGGCGCTCCGGTGGGACGGTGCCGTATACGGGAGGCAGGATGCGGGCCCGTATAACGGTAGACCAGGGTGACGGGCCCGTATATCGGTAGACGGGGGTTACGTGCCCGTATACGTAAGGCAGGTTACGGGCCCGTATATCGGTAGACCGGGGTGACGGGCCCGTATATGGATAGACCGGCCACGGGCTGGCGCTCCGGCGTGACCGGCCCGTCTACGGGAGGCAGGATACGGGCCCGTATATCGGTCGACCGGTGTGACGGGCCCGTATATGGATAGACCGGCCAAGGGGTGGCGCTCCGGCGTGACGGGCCTGTATACGGGAGACAGGATACGGGCCCGTATATCGGTAGAAAGGGGGTTACGTGCCCGTATACGGGAGTCAGAATACAGGCCCGTATATCGGTAGACCGGGGTGACGGGCCCGTATACGGGAGGGAGGAGACGGGCCCGTATATCGGTTGAACGGGGTGACGGGCCCGTATATGGATAGACCGGCCACGGGATGGCGCTCCGGCGTGTCGGGGCCGTATACGGGAGGCAGGATGCGGGCCCGTATATCGGTAGACCAGGGTGACGGGCCCGCATATCGGTAGATGGGGGTTACGTGCCCGTATACGGGAGTCAGGATACGGGCCCGTATATCGGTAGACCGGGGTGACGGGTCCGTATATGGATAGACCGGCCAAGGGGTGGCGCTCCGGCGTGACGGTCCCGTATTCCGCCAACCATATACGGGCCCGTCACCCCGGTCTACCGATATACGGGCCCGTATATGGTTGGCGGGATATGGGCCCATATATGAGTAACGGAAGGTCCCCCTCCGGGGTCTAAACCGTATATGTGCTGTGGAAGGTACTCCCGGTCAGCCGTTGCATATCCGGCCGCAACATTCTCAAGAAGTCCAGATGGCTTATAGAGGAGCAGCAGTGAGCATTGTGCAAATCAGGCGACTTTCTCCATGGGAGGCTGGCTTAACACTTATAACTCCACCACATGTTATTTTTGATGGGGGTATGCTGTTTCAGTCATTCCTGTCGTTAGGGACATTAGCAACTAAGTCATCAATACACGATTACTGAATTATGGTTAATAAACTGGTACATGCGCAGTAAAGGCACACGAATCTAAGGCTCGTTAATTTTGAGATGCTTGCTTCATTTTAGAATAATTCTGCTTGAGAGATCTGGGACTGTTCTATTAAGAGGGGCGACGGGTATACTCTCTTACACATGCGCCATCCATGTCTGTGGATCCATTAAGGGGATGGTGTGGATCCATTAAGGGGTGAATTATAATATAATGAATTATAGAAGCAATAATAATTGTATAAAATATATCTTTTTTTATTAATAGAATATATCAGTATATTCATCAATATACATCCAGAGATACAATACAATATTTATATGTTTCTTACATTTACTCTACGCATAGCTTATTACATGTAATTTACATTACAAGTATTATACAGTTGCTCATCTTATCAGTTTAGAGCTTTTCTTCACTTCTTCAATGACTGCTGACAATTGACTGGTCCATTCGTAAATCGCTATATCGACATCGGTTCTTGCATTTCTACTATACATCAAATACATCGTAGCTAGCGTGAGCAAACCTAAGAAACAAAATGTAAAATCCTGTCTCCAAAAAGAGGTTGCACAGCTTGCCAGCGTCTGGCAGAGCTTTATCAGAGATAAAATTTCGTTTCCTAAAATTACTAGTAGTTTACTGTCTCGAGCTCGCAGGCCTTCTTTCACTGGCGTTCGTGTGGAATCTCCTTTGTGCGCCCTTGATCGTAAAATTGCTAGTCACGTCGGTGTCCTTGTAGATCATTCTTCTGGCTACAATATGGATTGTGCTATGGCACCCGGAGATTGTACGTACAGGCTACTTCTGCTACCACGTATATCGAGGTGGAGAATTGCCTGACCTACCCACTGTCCTGGAGCAAAGACTACATTTGGAGGATCGGGAAAAAGCGTGGTCCTGTATACCAGAGCGCACTAGCAACTAAAGACATTCGGGAGCATTTTCAATAATGACTAGAGCTCGATGTCATCAATAAATCTATGGATCTGTTTATAACAGTGACTGGATTAGCATTTTGAATTGCTCACCTCGGAAAAGATCTGCACGTGAAGGGCAGATACGTACTGACTGAAGACAGTAGAATCTATGACGGGCCCGTATACGGGAGGTAGGACCGGGGTGACGAGCTCGTATACGTTTAGACTGGCCACGGGTTGGCGCTCCAGCGTGACGGGCCAGTATACGGGAGACAGGATACGGGCCCGTATATCGGTAGACCGGGGTGACGGGTCCGTATTTGAATAGACCGGCCACGGGGTGGCCCTCCAGCGTGACGGGCCCGCAGGACACGTGCCCGTATATCGGAAGAGAGGATACGGGCCCGTATATCGGTAGACCGTGGTGACGGGCCCGTATATGGATAGACCGGCCACGGGATGGCGCTCCAGCGTGACGGGCCCGTATACGGGAGGCAGGATGCGGGCCCGTATGACGGTAGACCAGGGTGACGGGCCCGTATATCGGTAGACGGGGGTTACGTGCCCGCATACGGGAGTCAGGATACGGGCCCGTATATCGGTAGACCGGGGTGACGGGCCCGTATATGGATAGACCGGCCACGGGGTGGCGCTCCGGCGTGACGGGCCCGTATTCCGCCAACCATATACGGGCCCTTCACCCCGGTCTGCCGATATACGAGCCCGTATAAGGTTGGCGGGATATGGGCCCATATATGAGTAACGGAAGGTCCCCCTCCGGGGTCTAAACCGTATATGGGCAGTGGAGGGTATTCCCGGACAGCCGTTCCATATACAGCAGCAACATTCTCAAGAAGTCCAGATGGCTAATAGAGGAGCAGCAGTGAGCATTGTGCAAATCAGGCGCCTTTCTCTATTGGAGGCTGGAGTAACACTTGTAACCACCCCATGTTATATTTGATTCGGGTATGCTGTGTCAGTTATTCTTGTCGTTACGTACATTAGCAACTAAGTCATCAATACACGATTACTGAATTATTGTTAATAAACTGGTACATGCGCAGTGAAGGCACACGAATCTAAGGCTCGTTAATTTTGAGATGCTTGCTTCATTTTAGAATAATTCTGCTTAAGAGATCTGGGACTGTTCTATTAAGGACGGCGACGGGTATACTCTCTTACACATGCGCCATCCATGTCTGTGGATCCATTAAGGGGGTGGTGTGGATCCATTAAACGTGTGGTGTGGTTCCGTTAAGGTGGTGGTGTGGATCCATTAAGGGGTGATTTATAATATAATGAATTATAGAAGCAATAATAATTGTATAAAATATATCTTTTTTATTAATAGAATATATCAGTATATTCATCAATATACATCCAGAGATACAATACAATATTTATATGTTTCTTACATTTACTGTACGCATAGCTTATTACATGTAATTTACATTACAAGTATTATACAGTTCCTCATCTTATCAGTTTAGAGGTTTTCTTCACTTCTTCAATGACTGCTGACAATTGACTGGTCCATTCGTAAATCGCTATATCGACATCGGTTCTTGCATTTCTACTATACATCAAATACATCGTAGCTAGCGTGAGCAAACTTAAGAAACATAATGTAAAATCCTGTCTCCAAAAAGAGGTTTCACAGCTTGCCAGCGTCTGGCATAGCTTTATCAGAGATAAAATTTAGTTTACTAAAATTGCTAGTAGTTTACTGTCTCGAGCTCGCAGGCCTTCTTTCACTGGCGTTCGTGTGGAATCTCCTCTGTGCGCCCCTGATCGTACCATTGCTAGTCACGTCGGTGTCTTAGATCAGAGTCTTTTGTGCCATTCTTCTGGCTACTGTATGGATTGTGCTATGGCTCCCGGAGATTGTACGTACAGGCTACATCTGCTACCACTTATATCGAGGTGGAGAATTGCCTGACCTACCCACTGTCCTGGAGCAAAGACTACATTTGGAGGAACGGGAAAAAGCGTGTTCCTGTATACCAGAGCGCACTAGCAACTAAAGACATTCGGGAGCATTTTCAATAATGACTAGAGCTCGATGTCATCAATAAATCTATGGATCTGTTTATAACAGTGACTGGATTACCATTTTGGATTGCTCACCTCGGAAAAGAACGGCACGTGAAGGGCAGATACGTACTGACTGAGGACAGTAGAATCTATGACGTGCCCGTATACGGGAGGCAGGATGCGGGCCCGTATAACGGTACACCAGGGTGACGGGCCCGTATATCGGTAGACGGGGGTTACGTGCCCGTATACGGGAGTCAGTATATGGCCCTTATATCGGTTGACCCCGGTGACGGGCCCGTATATGGATAGACCGGCCACGGGGTGGCGCTCCGGCGTGACGGGCCCGTATACGGGAGGCAGGATACGGGCCCGTATATCGGTCGACCGGTCCCCCTGAAGGGATCCCTGAAGGTCCCCCTGAAGGGATCCCTCTCCCCCGTCCCCATTCCCCCTGAGGATCTCATTGAAACGTTTACCATAATTAAAGGATTTGATAGGATTGAGGCAGGAAATATAAACGACCCTGAATTCGTTGGGCTTTTGAAATGTAATAGGAGCTAGCAGCTGCAAGCTCTTCTTCCTTTCATTTGTAATACCAGCAACACTTCGCTTTCTGGCAATGATACTTTGTGCAATGGCGGTCGCGTGCACATTCGCAATGATCTGCTTCATAAGAGCTGTATAAACAATAAGCCCACCCGCAGGAGCAGCTGTTATTAGCGTTCCTAATAGTTCCAAGTTCAGCGTCATGATAACTATTAAATTCGTTTAATAGTTTAATCACAGTATCAAGTCATTTTAATATTAATCTGCGGAATACAAGAATGATTGCAACCGAAGTGCCGCAGAAACTGGTCGCCTCGGTCATTTGAAATTTGTGATAATACTAGGAATAGCGATAGGGATAGGACACGGAGTGTCCTTACGAAGAAATAGAGAACACACCCTCTTTACCAACAGGTCGTTTTTTTATTTTTTGCAAGACGAAGAAACCACTGTCATACCACAGTATCTAATGCTTCTTATATAAGATACCATGAAGAAAATGTTTACCTGCCTCACCAACGGGTGGTTTGTGTAACTAACGATATCTCTCTGTAACAAATATGATGTAAATACTAATGGCAATGCATTGTATACAGCAATCTAACTATATACTGGCAACGATTAACTGCCCAGAAACACCTTATAGTTCCGGTTGCGCGGAAAGTTCGTGCATCCCCCCTCTACGGACCCTCCCCCCAGCGGAACACCCCTCGGACGACGGGAATGGCATCCCCAACGCCCAGACCATACACGCTATCCACTGGGCCATTATGCACCCACTCTTCCTCCGCAGACGTCCATGCACCTGCACAGGCTGTAGTGGCCATATTACCCTGCCCGTGGACAGACAACAGACCCCAACACATCATCTCGATACTGTACCAGACGGATGCATTTCAGTAGACGGGTCGTCGACCAAGACATTCGGAATCTATTAAACGATACTACCGGGATACTACAGGAATTAGCCAAGGGGTTAAGGAAAACTATCACATCGCTGATGGATAAGGGGAATGTGCATCCATCGTTAGCGGCCTACCGGCGAGGTCAACCTGTTGGACTACCACGGGAACGCCATACTAGATTGCTACAAAAAAGCACTCGTGCGTCGTTACCTCACCCGACTAACAGCAACAAAGAGGCAGAAAGCCACACTCGTGTTTTGGGACGAGTCGGACCCACGATGGGGCACCTTACTAGCAACGGACTTTCTATCACGACCGGGACACAATACCCCCAGTCAGCAATTCGTCAATTGCATCAGAATTAACAGCAAATTCGGTTTTTGTCTCCTCCATAAGTCAGCAATGTATCACTTGACCTGCGCCCGCCGTTTACTGTGTGACATTTTCAACCACCCCGAAACATCTCTATCGGGTCTGTACGCGTGCTTATACCGGATTCACCTAGAAGCAGCATTGCTCAATAAGTAATTGTTCAATAGATCGGCTCTCGTTGATAAGCTATTACTGTGTAGATAAAGTATATAGACTAATTTATAAAGACACGGCACCGGTGCAGGTTGTACACAACAACAATTCAGCTTGGTATATGAACTGTATCAGACGTATTTATTAACACAATGTACCCGCTAATAGTTATAAGTAAAAATGTCCATAGACCTATTTATTGAACGTTCTCGACTGTATACTACTCTAAGCGATAACTGTAGTCGTATATAACATCGATAGATGTAATTGTCCTGTATTTCAAATAACTTACTGTCATACCACTCAATAGACAATAGATGCTTGAAACATGTCTCCAGATATTGTCACAGGGTTTTATATTTGGGAGTATTATCTCCGGTCTGTATATTTGGAAGGACTGTCTCAGGAGTCCCTATCTCGGGTCTCTATATCTCGGGGTACTGTCTCAGGGTGTCTTTATCTCGAGATATAGTTACAGGGTGTATTACCATTTTAAGATCTGTACATGTCAGAGTTTGTTGACCGTATAATCTAATATATTTCTCTTACACAGGTGTTAAAATGCCAGGAACAGGCCCATCACCTCCCCCGTGAGCCCGACTGCGTTCAGGCGATAGGCCTCCGCTATCACCAAGACTGAAACGCATTTCATTTAAGGCAAAGCACCAGCTCCACCGCCAACACCAGATCGACACAGATAATTCAGATGAAGAACCGCCACAATTTAAAACGATACGGCGTCGTAAACGAAAGGCCCCAACAGAAGCAGGCCAAAACGGGAAAAAAGGAAGAAAGGGGAAAAAGGTCAGATTAACAGACACAACAGAGCACCAACCCGGGACGAAAGTGCCGCTACCCGAGGAAGAGAGAGAGATGCAAGGAGAGGGACCACCGAGTGAAGGGGGACAGGAAAGGGAAGGGTGTTCACCGGGAGAAGGGGAGCGGGGACACTCAAAAGAAAGCGAAACACCCCCGAGGGAAGGAGAGGACGATAGAGAGAACCACCAGCGGAGGGGGAGGGCGGAAGCAAAGACCCGACACAGGGAGCGGGTGAGGGAGAGGAGAAAGGCGGAGGTCTAGAGACACCACAAGAGGAGGGAAAGGAGGAGCAGGACGGAGGGAGACAGCCGCCACCAGGGGAGGACGGAAAGAGAGAACCACCACCGGAGGAGGGGGAGGGCGGAAGCAGAGACCCGACACAGGGAGCGGGTGAGGGAGAGGAGAAAGGCGGAGGTCTAGAGACACCACAAGGGGAGGGAAAGGAGGAGCAGGACGGAGGGAGACAGCAGCCACCGGGGGAGGACGGAAAGAGAGAGCCACCACCAGCGGAGGGGGAGGGCGGAAGCGGAGACCCGACACAGGGAGTGGGTGAGGGGGAGGAGAAAGGCAGAGGTCTAGAGACACCACAAGGGGAGGGAGAGGAGGAGCAGGACGGAGGGAGACAGCCGCCACCGGGGGAGGACGGAAAGAGAGAGCCACCACCGGAGGAGGGGGAGGGCGGAAGCGGAGACCCATCACCGGGGGAGGGGGAGAGAGAGAAGGAAAACGGAGGCAGGGACCCGCCACCAGCGGAGGGGCAGTACGGAAGGGGAGAGTCGCCACCGGGCGAGGCGGAGGATGGAAGGGGAGAGCAGCCACTGTGGGAGGGGGAGGGGAAGGAGGACGACGGAGGGGGAGACCAACCCCCGGGGGAGGGGGAGGAGGAAGACGGAGGGAGAGACCAACCCCCGGTGGAGGAGGGGGACGATGGAGGGGGAGACCAACCCCTGGGGGAGGAGGAGGACGACGGAGGGGGAGACCAACCCCCGGGGGAGGAGGGGGACGATGGAGGGGACCAACCGCTGGGGGAGGAGGACGACGGAGGGGGAGACCAACTCCCAGGGGAGGGAGAGGAGGATGACGGAGGAAGAGACCAACCCCCGGGGGAGGGGGAGTAGGACGACGGAGGGGGAGACCAACCCCCAGGGGAGGGAGAGGAGGATGACGGAGGAAGAGACCAACCCCCGTGGAAGGGAGAGGAGGACGACGGAGGGGGAGACCAACCCCCGGTGGAGGAGGGTGACGATGGAGGAGAAGCCGAACCCCCAGGAGAGGGGGAGGGCGGAACGAGAGAACCACCATCGAGGGAGGAGGACGGAGGCGGAGACCACCCCCCGGGAGAAGGGAAGAGCCGCCAGCGGGGTACGAACCGGTAGCGAAGTGGGGAACGGGAGCGGTACCTCCTTGGGAGGAAGAGGAAGACCCCACAGAAGGGGAAGGGCAACGGGACGAGGAAGGACCCACAGAAAAGGAGAGGGGAAGAGAAGAGGAAGGACCCACGGGAAAGGAGGGTGGGCAAGAAATGGAAAGACACACAGAGGAGAAGAGAGCGGAAACGGCGGGAACAAGCAAGGAATTCGACAACACAGATGACAACGAGGACACTGAAAGGCGGAAGAAAAGAAGAAAAAAGGAAAAGGAAAGGAAACGTACAGAGAGAGAAAGAAGGGAACGGACGTCTGAAAGGAAGCAACGGGAACGCGGAAGAAGGAAAGAAAGGACACAAACAGAGAAGGAGCGTCCGGAAAATTGCGATTGTGATATCACCGGGACAGGCAAACAACAAGCAGTACAGAATACGGGCCGGTATTAAATCCAGAACACGTCCCTGCGCCACTCATAATACGGAAATCCAGGGCACGGAGAGGTCAGACCCCCAATCCTACAATGGCTGAATCTCCAGGACTACCAGAAGGTATTGAATTACACGAGCCCAGCAGCGACAGCGATGGATCTTTTTCTTCAGCAAGAGACACTCACTATAAAGGGTGTGGAATAGATATCAATCCCAATTTAATCATGACAGATAGGTTTAATAGGAGAACTACAATAACAGTCGATAACGGCCTGTAGTTTGTGAAAAACAGCATAAAACTGGCGGCTTGGAAGTTATCGACACGAGAAACGGTCCAAGACCGAACAGAAAGGCTGATTAATTTGAAGGGAGTTGTCATCGAAGGGACAAAAGCTATACAACGGGCAATCGCCCACTACAGAAAAATGAAACAAATCCTACTAAAGCCACCAGAAAATACCACATTTCCAGCTCCAGCCTTGACAAGTATGAGCCATGAATCACCACCAATAGGATTTAATATTCGGCAATCGACCGACCAAGCCCCATCCACGTCAGCACAGGCCGGACCTTCGGAGGATGTGGAAATTGTGACACACCCAGAGGGTGACACAGTGCACTCCAACGAAGACGCCCTCGGGAAATATAGACTAACTAAACACGCACAAAAACATCACTATCAACTACACAACAATGAATCTTTCCTCGGAGTAATGACTGACAATGACATTGAGGACTCTAAATTCCTCATAGGAAAAGACATGGCTCATTGGTTGCAGCGCAAGCTCCTTGAAAGCCGACGCAACACGATCGAACAACAGCAACAGGTAACGGAGCAACCGATTCTGATCGAGTCCGATTCTTCAGCGGAAGAGACAGAGGCCGTAGCTGGACCATCACACCCAACACCCGTACGAACTATCATCAAGAAGGAACCGGACGAGCTAGGACCCGCGGGGGCAACAAGCCATCCATTAGGAGCAACCGAGAAAATCACACCACCTTCCGATACCATTAGCGATGACGACAATGATGGAGACAACGGAGGTGAAGAGGAAGATCATGGGGACATGGAACAAGAAGAGCAAGAGGGCCAAGAGGAGACAGATCAGCATCAGGGGGATCCCGAAACAGAACGCAGACGGCGCAGGAAACAGCGGGCACATGAGAAATTTAGCCACTTCACTAATAAATGGCGCAGAGGCGGAACCGGCGACGATACAGACGGGGCCGCAAGACCAGCTCACCGAGACCATTCACCGATCAGAGATGCGAATCGCCGCAAGCAGAAACACAGAATAGCACCTGGTCACGAATATGCAGGAAACAAGGGAAAAGAACTACTTCTAAAATACCAACTCACCGGTATCTCAGGCACCGACTTCCCTGCCCTAAACGGAATGACGGAAACAATGGTAGAAATAAAAGTAAGCCCCGGTAGCAGAGCATCACTGGACATCCGGCGCAGTAATATTCCGAATAAAAGAATGCAAAGAGGAATGGGCTGGACTCCAAGGCATACCCCAAGGAGATACGATCCTAACGATATTACGATCTACGGCTTCAACTTTACATCAAAGGGGATCCGCGATATAGTAAATCCACAGACGATAATACGTTATCTCTCAAAGGAAAGGGACGTAATGACAGCGTTCCAAATGTACGCACTTGGCTTGAAGAATAGAGCTTTCCAACAAAGCGACATCCAAGCCATGTCAGAATGTACAGGTCCCAATCATAAGCGGAGACTGATTGTCATGGCCATCGTTTCCAAAAGCTCCCAAAATAAGAATATCAGCCAAACGTTTAATGAATTTACTGTAAAACATACCTGTCTACCTTCCATGAATTTAAGCTTAGGGCCAGGGAGATTTGCCATGTACAAATTGGTACCCGCTGAACAGAAGAAAAGTCGCGTACTTTTGAATGAGATAAACGGTTTTATCAATTCGGTCAACTGTGGGGAGGACACGGCCTTCTGCGCATACATTTCAACCGGTAGTATACCATTTAGCGACGACAGACAAGGCCACGACGAAGATGATGGGGACGAAGGAGAACCGGAAGCCGACGAGTAGACACAGAACATTCAGTATTTTAACTGACCAAAAATGTTTGTACAAAGAACCAAGGCAATCTCAACCAGCAGTAGTTGTTGAACAAAGAGACACCAGTATTGTCAGCGTTTGTAAAGAAGATCGCAATCACCAATAATTGTTGAAACAAAGATGACTAAAACCTAAACGTTAGTACTGTCGGTATCAGAGATAAATTATTTTGTAATGTAAAAACAATCACAATATTTTTACAATTTAAAATATAATTATTTTATTAAATACATCATATAGTTTACGCACCATTATTTACATTTTGTACTTTACACTTTACTTATCAATTAGGTGACAGATAGAACTTCGGTCCAAAATGAACCGTAATTACAATATGAACTGTGACATTTCACCTGTCAACCAGATATCAAACGTTTGTCCATCTAACACGCATTTATGACTTGTGTTTTACATTTCACTCGTCAATCAGATATCAGCCATTTGTCGCTGTACCATGGCTTCATGCCTCATGTTTTACAATTCACTTGTCAGCTCTTGATGGAGCTTTCCATCCGCGATTCAATAATGGTCGTCGCGAGCCTCATCGGACAGCCGCAAAGCCAAATTGACGAAGCGCCAATTAGAAGACGATACTAATCACCAGGAGGCGGCGCGTCCATCTGGCTATATATACACCACACAACGAACAAACCGCTATCGCCTATTATACTATTGACAATGGTCTCCTTGGTAGTTCACTGTCTCGAGCTCGCAGGCCTTCTTTCACTGGCGTTCGTGTGGCATCTCCTCTGTGCGCCCCTGATCGTACCATTGCTAGTCACGTCGGTGTCCTTGTAGATCAGAGTCTTTTGTGCCATTCCTCTGGCTACTGTATGGGTTGTTCTATGGCTCCCGGAGATTGTACGTACAGGCTACATCTGCTACCACGTATATCGAGATGGAGAATTGCCTGAACCACCCACTGTCCAGGAGCAAAGACTACATTTGGAGGAACGGGAAAAAGCGTGGTCCTGTATACCAGAGCGCACTAGCAACTAAAGACATTCGGGAGCATTTTCAATAATGACCAGAGCTCGATGTCATCAATATATCTATGGATCTGTTTATAACAGTGACTGGATTACCATTTTGGATTGCTCACCTCGGAAAAGAACTGAACGTGAAGGACAGTTACATACTGACTGAAGACAGTAGAATCTATGACGGGCCCGTATACGGGAGGCAGGATACGGGCCCGTATATCGGTAGACCGGGGTGACGGGCCCGTATATGGATAGACGGGGGTTACGTGCCCGTATACGGGAGTCATGATACGGGCCCGTATATCGGTAGACCGGTGTGACGGGCCCGTATATGGATAGACCGGCCACGGGGTGGCACTCCAGCGTGACAGGCCCGTATACGGGAGACAGGATACGTGCCCGTATATCGGAAGAGAGGATACGGGCCCGTATATCGGTAGACTGGGGTGACGGGCCCGTATATGGATAGACCGGGCCACGGGATGGAGCTCCGGCGGGACGGTCCCGTATAACGGTAGACCAGGGTGACGGGCCCGTATATCGGTAGACGGGGGTTACGTGCCCGTATACGGGAGTCAGGATACGGGCCCGTATATCGGTAGACCGGGGTGACGGGCCCGTATATGGATAGACCGGGCACGGGGTGGCGCTCCGGCGTGACGGGCCCGTATACGGGAGGCAGAATACGGGCCCGTATATCGGAAGAGTGGATACGGGCCCGTATATCGGTAGACCGGGGTGACGGGCCCGTATATGGATAGACCGGCCACGGGATGGCGCTCCGGTGGGACGGTCGCGTATACGGGAGGCAGGATGCGGGCCCGTATAACGGTAGACCAGGGTGACGGGCCCGTATATCGATAGACGGGTGTTACGTGCCCGTATACGGTAGTCAGTATACGGGCCCCTATATCGGTAGACCGGGGTGACGGGCCCGTATATGGATAGACCGGCCACGGGGTGGCGCACCGGAGTGACGGGCACGTTTACGGGAGGCAGGATACGGGCCCGTATATCGATTAAACGGGGTGACGGTCCCGTATATGGAAAGATCGGCCACGGGGTCGCGCTCCGGCGTGACGGGCCCGTATACGGGAGGCAGGAGACGGGCCCGTATATCGGTTGGCGGGATATGGGCCCATATATGAGTAACGGAAGGTCCCCCTCCGTGGTCTAAACCGTATATGGGCAGGGGAAGGTACTCCCGGACAGCCGTTCCATATACGGCAGCAACATTCTCAAGAAGTCCAGATGGCTAATAGAGGAGCAGCAGTGAGCATTGTGCAAATCAGGCGCCTTTCTCCATTGGAGGCTGGCTTAACACTTATAACTCAACCCCATGTTATATTTGATTAGGGTATGCTGTGTCAGTCATTCCTGTCGTTAGGGACATTAGCAACTAAGTCATCAATACAAGATTACTCAATTATGGTTAATAAACTGGTACATGCGCAGTAAAGGCATACGAATCTAAGGCTCGTTAATTTTGAGATGCTTGCTTCATTTTAGAATAATTCTGATTGAGAGATCTGGGACTGTTCTATTAAGGGGGGCGACGGGTATACTCTCTTACACATGCGCCATCCATGTCTGTGGATCCATTAAGGGGATGGTGTGGATCTATTAAAGGGGTGGTGTGAATCCGTTAAGGGGGTGGTGTGGATCCATTAAGGGGTGATTTATAATATAATGAATTATAGAAGCAATAATAATTGTATAAAATATATCTTTTCTATTAATAGAATATATCAGTATATTCATGAATATACATCCAGAGATATAATGTAATATTTATATGTTTCTTACATTTACTGTACGCATTGCTTATTACATGTAATTTACATTACAAGTATTATACAGTTCCTCATCTTATCAGTTTAGAGGTTTTCTTCACTTCTTCAATAACTGCTGACGATTGACTGGTCCATTCGTAAATCGCTATATCGACATCGGTTCTTGAATTTCTACTATACATCAAATACATCGTAGCTAGCGTGAGCAAACTTAAGAAACATAATGTAAAATCCTGTCTCCAAAAAGAGGTTGCACAGCTTGCCAGCGTCTGGCATAGCTTTATCAGAGAGAAAATTTCGTTTACTAAAATTACTAGTAGTTTACTGTCTCGAGCTCGCAGGCCTACTTTCACTGGCGTTCGTGTGGAATCTCCTCTTTGCGCCCCTGATCGTACCATTGCGAGTCACGTCGGTGTCCTTGTAGATCAGAGTCTTTTGTGCCATTCTTCTGGCTGCTGTATGGATTGTGCAATGGCTCCCGGAGATTGTACGTACAGGCTACATCTGCTACCACGTATATCGAGATGGAGAATTGCCTGAACTACCCCCTGTCCAGGAGCAAAGACTACATTTGGAGGAACGGGAAAAAGCGTGGTCCTGTATACCAGAGCGCACTAGCAACTAAAGACATTCGGGAGCATTTTCTATAATGACCAGAGCTCGATGTCATCAATATATCTATAGATCTGTTTATAACAGTGACTGGATTACCATTTTGGATTGCTCACCTCGGAAAAGAACTGCACGTGAAGGACAGATACGTACTGACTGAAGACAGTAGAATCTATGACGGGCCCGCATACGGGAGGTAGGATACGGGCCCGTATATCGGTAGACCGGGGTGACGAGCTCGTATACGTTTAGACCGTCCACGGGGTGGCGCTCCAGCGTCACGGGCCCGTATACGGGAGACAGGATACGGGCCCGTATATCGGGAGACAGGATACGTGCCCGGATATCGGTAGACCGGTGTGACGGGCCCGTATATGGATAGACCGGCCACGGAATGGCGCTCCGGCGTGACGGGCCCGTATACGGGAGGCAGTATGCGTCCCGTATATCGGTAGACCAGGGTGATGGGCCCGTATATCGGTAGACGGGGGTTACGTGCCCTTATACGGGAGGCAGGATACGGGCCCGTATATCGGTTAAACGGGGTGACTGGCCCGTATATGGATAGACCGGCCAAGTGGTGGCGCTCCGGCGTGACGGGCCCGTATACGGGAGACAGGAAACGGGCCGGTATATCGGGAGTCAGGTTACGGGCCCGTATATCGGTAGACGGGGGTAACGTGCCCGTATACGGGAGTCAGAATACGGGCCCGTATATCGGTAGACCGGGGTGACGGGCCCGTATACGGGAGGCAGGAGACGGGCCCGTATATCGGTTGAACGGGGTGACGCGCCCGTATATGTATAGACCGGCTACGGGACGGCGCTCCGGCGTGTCGGGTTGTATACGGATACGGGCCCGTATATCGGGAGACAGGATACGTGCCCGGATATCGGTAGACCGGTGTGACGGGCCCGTATATGGATAGACCGGCCACGGAATGGCGCTCCGGCGTGACGGGCCCGTATACGGGAGGCAGTATGCGGGCCCGTATATCGGTAGACCAGGGTGATGGGCCCGTATATCGGTAGACGGGGGTTACGTGCCCTTATACGGGCGTCAGGATACGGGCCCGTATATCGGTAGACCGGGGTGACGGGCCCGTATATGGATAGACCGGCCACGGGGTAGCGCCCCGGCGTCACGTTCACGTATACGGGAGGCAGGATACGGGCCCGTATATCGGTTAAACGGGGTGACTGGCCCGTATATGGATAGACCGGCCACGGGGTGGCGCTCCGGCGTGACGGGCCCGTATACGGGAGGCCGAACACGGGCCCGTATATCGGAAGAGTGGATACGGGCCCGTATATCGGTAGACCGGGGTGACGGGCCCGTATATGGATAGACCGGCCACGGGATGGCGCTCCGGTGGGACGGTCCCGTATACGGGAGGCAGGATGCTGGCCCGTATAACGGTAGACCAGGGTGACGGGCCCGTATATCGGTAGACGGGGGTTACGTGCCCGTATACGGGAGGCAGGATACGGGCCCGTATATCGGTAGTCCGGGGTGACGGGCCCGTGTATGGGTAGACCGGCCACGGGGTGGCGCTCCGGCGTGACCGACCCGTCTGCGGGAGGCAGGATACGGGCCCGTATATCGGTCGACCGGTGTGACGGGCACGTATATGGATAGACCGGCCAAGGGGTGGCGCTCCGGCGTGACGGGCCCGTATACGGGAGACAGGAAACGGGCCGGTATATCGGGAGTCAGGTTACGGGCCCGTATATCGGTAGACGGGGGTAACGTGCCCGTATACGGGAGTCAGAATACGGGCCCGTATATCGGTTGACCGGGGTGACGAGCTCGTATACCTTTAGACCGTCCACGGGGTGGCGCTCCAGCGTGACGGGCCCGTATACGGGAGAGGATACGGGCCCGTATGTCGGGAGACAGGATACGGGCACGTATATCGGTAGTCCGGCGTGTCGGGGCCGTATATGGATATACAGGCCACGGGATGGCGCTCCGGCGTGACGGGCCCGTATACGGGAGGCAGGATGCGGGCCCGTTTATCGGTAGACCAGGGTGACGGGCCCGTATATCGTTAGACGGGGGTGACGTGCCCGTATACGGTAGTCAGGATACGGGCCCGTATATCGGTAGACCGGAGTGACGGGCCCGTATATGGATAGACCGGTCACGGAATGGCGCTCCGGCGTGACGGGCCCGTATACGGGAGGCAGGAGACGGGCCCGTATATCGGTTGAACGGGGTGACGGGCCCGTATATGGTTGGCGGTATACGGGCCCGTCACTCCGGTCTACCGATATACGTGCCCGTATATGGTTGCCGTGATATGGGCCCATATATGAGTAACGGACGGTCCCCCTCCGGGGTCTAAACCGTATATGGGCAGTGGAAGGTACTCCCGGACAGCTGTTACATATACGGCAGCAACATTCTCAAGAAGTCCAGATGGCTAATAGAGGAGCAGCAGTGAGCATTGTGCAAATCAGGCGCATTTCTCCATTGGAGGCTGGCTTAACATTTATAACTCAACCCCATGTTATATTTGACTTGGGTATGCTGTGTCAGTCATTCCTGTCGTTAGGGACATTCGCAACTAAGTCATCAATACAAGATTACTCAATTATGGTTAATAAACTGGTACATGCGCAGTAAAGGCACACGAATCTATGGCTCGTTAATTTTGAGATGCTTGCTTCATTTTGGAATAATTCTGCTTGAGAGATCTGGGACTGTTCTATTAAGGGGGGCGACGGGTATACTCTCTTACACATGCGCCATCCATGTCTGTGGTTGGTGTGAATCTATTAAAGGGGTGGTGTGAATCCGTTAAGGGTGTGGTGTGGATCCATTAAGGGGTGATTTATAATATAATGAATTATAGAAGCAATAATAATTGTATAAAATATATCTTTTTTATTAATAGAATATATCAGTATATTCATGAATATACATCCAGAGATATAATGTAATATTTATATGTTTCTTACATTTACTGTACGCATAGCTTATTACATGTAATTTACATTACAAGTATTATACAGTTCCTCATCTTATCAGTTTAGAGGTTTTCTTCACTTCTTCAATGACTGCTGACAATTGACTGGTCCATTCGTAAATCGCTATATCGACATCGGTTCTTGAATTTCTACTATACATCAAAAACATCGTAGCTAGCGTGAGCAAACTTAGAAACTTAATGTAAAATCCTGTCTCCAAAAGAGGTTGCACAGCTTGCCAGCGTCTGGCAGAGCTTTATCAGAGATAAAATTTCGTTTACCAAAATTGCTAGTAGTTTACTGTCTCGAGCTCGCAGGCCTTCTTTCACTGGCGTTCGTGTGGAATCTCCTCTGTGCGCCCTTGATCGTAAAATTGCTAGTCACGTCGGTGTCCTTGTAGATCAGAGTCTTTTGTGCCATTCTTCTGGCTACTGTATGGATTGTGCTATGGCTCCCGGAGATTGTACGTACAGGCTACATCTGCTACCACGTATATCGAGATGGAGAATTGCCTGAACTACCCCCTGTCCAGGAGCAAAGACTACATTTGGAGGAACGGGAAAAAGCGTGGTCCTGTATACCAGAGCGCACTAGCAACTAAAGACATTCGGGAGCATTTTCTATAATGACCAGAGCTCGATGTCATCAATATATCTATAGATCTGTTTGTAGCAGTGACTGGATTACCATTTTGAATTGCTCACCTCGGAAAAGAACTGCACGTGAAGGACAGATACGTACTGACTGAAGACAGTAGAATCTTTGACGGGCCCGCATACGGGAAGTAGGATACGGGCCCGTATATCGGTAGACCGGGGTGACGAGCTCGTATACGTTTAGACCGTCCACGGGGTGGCGCTCCAGCGTGACGTGCCCGTATACGGGAGACAGGATACGGGCCCGTATATCGGGAGACAGGATACGTGCCCGGATATCGGTAGACCGGTGTGACGGGCCCGTATATGGATAGACCGGCCACGGAATGGCGCTCCGGCGTGACGGGCCCGTATACGGGAGGCAGGATGCGGGCCCGTATATCGGTAGACCAGGGTGATGGGCCCGTATATCGGTAGACGGGGGTTACGTGCCCTTATACGGGAGGCAGGATACGGGCCCGTATATCGGTTAAACGGGGTGACTGGCCCGTATATGGATAGACCGGCCACGGGGTGGCGCTCCGGCGTGACGGGCCCGTATACGGGAGGCCGAACACGGGCCCGTATATCGGAAGAGTGGATACGGGCCCGTATATCGGTAGACCGGGGTGACGGGCCCGTATATGGATAGACCGGCCACGGGATGGCGCTCCGGTGGGACGGTCCCATATACGGGAGGCAGGATGCGGGCCCGTATAACGGTAGACCAGGGTGACGGGCCCGTATATCGGTAGACGGGGGTTACGTGCCCGTATACGGGAGGCAGGATACGGGCCCGTATATCGGTAGTCCGGGGTGACGGGCCCGTGTATGGATAGACCGGCCACGGGGTGGCGCTCCGCCGTGACCGACCCGTCTGCGGGAGGCAGGATACGGGCCCGTATATCGGTCGACCGGTGTGACGGGCCCGTATATGGATAGACCGGCCAAGGGGTGGCGCTCCGGCGTGACGGGCCCGTATACGGGAGACAGGAAACGGGCCGGTATATCGGGAGTCAGGTTACGGGCCCGTATATCGGTAGACGGGGGTAACGTGCCCGTATACGGGAGCCAGAATACGGGCCCGTATATCGGTAGACCGGGGTGACGGGCCCGTATACGGGAGGCAGGAGACGGGCCCGTATATCGGTAGACCGGGGTGACGGGCCCGTATACGGGAGGCAGGAGACGGGCCCGTATATCGGTTGAACGGGGTGACGCGCCCGTATATGTATAGACCGGCTACGGGTCGGCGCTCCGGCGTGTCGGGTTGTATACGGGAGACAGGATACGGGCCCGTATATCGGGAGACAGGATACGTGCCCGGATATCGGTAGACCGGTGTGACGGGCCCGTATATGGATAGACCGGCCACGGGATGGCGCTCCGGTGGGACGGTCCCGTATACGGGAGGCAGGATGCTGGCCCGTATAACGGTAGACCAGGGTGACGGGCCCGTATATCGGTAGACGGGGGTTACGTGCCCGTATACGGGAGGCAGGATATGGGCCCGTATATCGGTAGTCCGGGGTGACGGGCCCGTGTATGGATAGACCGGCCACGGGGTGGCGCTCCGGCGTGTCCGACCCGTCTGCGGGAGGCAGGATACGGGCCCGTATATCGGTAGACCGGTGTGACGGGCCCGTATACGGGAGGCAGGAGACGGGCCCGTATATCGGTAGACGGGGGTAACGTGCCCGTATACGGGAGTCAGAATACGGGCCCGTATATCGGTAGACCGGGGTGACGGGCCCGTATACGGGAGGCAGGAGACGGGCCCGTATATCGGTTGAACGGGGTGACGCGCCCGTATATGTATAGACCGGCTACGGGACGGCGCTCCGGCGTGTCGGGTTGTATACGGGAGACAGGATACGGGCCCGTATATCGGGAGACAGGATACGTGCCCGGATATCGGTAGACCGGTGTGACGGGCCCGTATATGGATAGACCGGCCACGGAATGGCGCTCCGGCGTGACGGGCCCGTATACGGGAGGCAGTATGCGGGCCCGTATATCGGTAGACCAGGGTGATGGGCCCGTATATCGGTAGACGGGGGTTACGTGCCCTTATACGGGCGTCAGGATACGGGCCCGTATATCGGTAGACCGGGGTGACGGGCCCGTATATGGATAGACCGGCCACGGGGTAGCGCCCCGGCGTCACGTTCACGTATACGGGAGGCAGGATACGGGCCCGTATATCGGTAGACCGGGGTGACGGGCCCGTATATGGATAGACCGGCCACGGGATGGCGCTCCGGTGGGACGGTCCCGTATACGGGAGGCAGGATGCTGGCCCGTATAACGGTAGACCAGGGTGACGGGCCCGTATATCGGTAGACGGGGGTTACGTGCCCGTATGCGGGAGGCAGGATACGGGCCCGTATATCGGTAGTCCGGGGTGACGGGCCCGTGTATGGATAGACTGGCCACAGGGTGGCGCTCCGGCGTGACCGACCCGTCTGCGGGAGGCAGGATACGGGCCCGTATATCGGTCGACCGGTGTGACGGGCACGTATATGGATAGACCGGCCAAGGGGTGGCGCTCCGGCGTGACGGGCCCGTATACGGGAGACAGGAAACGGGCCGGTATATCGGTAGACGGGGGTAACGTGCCCGTATACGGGAGTCAGAATACGGGCCCGTATATCGGTAGACCGGGGTGACGGGCCCGTATACCGGAGGCAGGAGACGGGCCCGTATATCGTTTGAACGGGGTGACGGGCCCGTATATGTATAGACCGGCTACGGGACGGCGCTCCGGCGTGTCGGGTTGTATACGGGAGGCAGGATGCGGGCCCGTATAACGGTAGACCAGGGTGACGGGCCCGTATACGGGAGGTAGGATACGGGCCCGTATATCGGTTGACCGGGGTGACGAGCTCGTATACCTTTAGACCGTCCACGGGGTGGCGCTCCAGCGTGACGGGCCCGTATACGGGAGACAGGATACGGACCCGTATACCGGGAGACAGGATACGTGCCCGGATATCGGTAGACCGGTGTGACGGGCCCGTATATGGATAGACCGGCCACGGAATGGCGCTCCGGCGTGACGGGCCCGCATACGGGAGGCAGTATGCGGGCCCGTATATCGGTAGACCAGAGTGATGGGCCCGTATATCGGTAGACGGGGGTTACGTGCCCTTATACGGGCGTCAGGATACGGGCCCGTATATCGGTAGACCGGGGTGACTGGCCCGTATATGGATAGACCGGTTCGGGGTGGCGCTCCGGCGTGACGGGCCCGCATACGGGAGGCCGAACACGGGCCCGTATATCGGAAGAGTGGATACGGCCCGTATATCGGTAGACCGGGGTGACGGGCCGTATATGGATAGACCGGCCACGGGATGGCGCTCCGGTGGGACGGTCCCGTATACGGGAGGCAGGATGCGGGCCCCTATAACGGTAGACCAGGGTGACGGTCCCGTATATCGGTAGACGGGGGTTTCTTGCCCGTATACGGGAGGCAGGATACGGGCCCGTATATCGGTAGTCCGGGGTGACGGGCCCGTGTATGGATAGACCGGCCACGGGGTGGCGCTCCGGCGTGACCGACCCGTCTGCGGGAGGCAGGATACGGGCCCGTATATCGGTCGACCGGTGTGACGGGCCCGTATATGGATAGACCGGCCAAGG
The DNA here is from genome assembly GCF_030144855.1 of Hypanus sabinus. Lineage (NCBI taxonomy): Eukaryota > Metazoa > Chordata > Chondrichthyes > Myliobatiformes > Dasyatidae > Hypanus > Hypanus sabinus. The sequence goes on along the minus strand of NW_026781592.1, from coordinate 70,836 downwards.
GGTGGCGCTCCGGCGTGACGGGCCCGTATACGGGAGACAGGAAACGGGCCGGTATATCGGGAGTCAGGTTACGGGCCCGTATATCGGTAGACGGGGGTAACGTGCCCGTATACGGGAGTCAGAATACGGGCCCGTATATCGGTAGACCGGGGTGACGGGCCCGTATACGGGAGGCAGGAGACGGGCCCGTATATCGGTTGAACTGGGTGACGGGCCCGTATATGTATAGACCGGCTACGGGACGGCGCTCCGGCGTGTCGGGTTGTATACGGGAGACAGGATACGGGCCCGTATATCGGGAGACAGGATACGTGCCCGGATATCGGTAGACCGGTGTGACGGGCCCGTATATGGATAGACCGGCCACGGAATGGCGCTCCGGCGTGACGGGCCCGTATACGGGAGGCAGTATGCGGGCCCGTATATCGGTAGACCAGGGTGATGGGCCCGTATATCGGTAGACGGGGGTTACGTGCCCTTATACGGGCGTCAGGATACGGGCCCGTATATCGGTAGACCGGGGTGACGGGCCCGTATATGGAGAGACCAGCCACGGGGTGGCGCCCCGGCGTCACGTTCACGTATACGGGAGGCAGGATACGGGCCCGTATATCGGTTAAACGGGGTGACTGGCCCGTATATGGATAGACCGGCCACGGGGTGGCGCTCCGGCGTGACGGGCCCGTATACGGGAGGCCGAACACGGGCCCGTATATCGGAAGAGTGGATACGGGCCCGTATATCGGTAGACCGGGGTGACGGGCCCGTATATGGATAGACCGGCCACGGGATGGCGCTCCGGTGGGACGGTCCCGTATACGGGAGGCAGGATGCGGGCCCGTATAACGGTAGACCAGGGTGACGGGCCCGTATATCGGTAGACGGGGGTTACGTGCCCGTATACGGGAGGCAGGATACGGGCCCGTATATCGGTAGTCCGGGGTGACGGGCCCGTGTATGGATAGACCGGCCACGGGGTGGCGCTCCGGCGTGACCGACCCGTCTGCGGGAGGCAGGATACGGGCCCGTATATCGGTCGACCGGTGTGACGGGCCCGTATATGGATAGACCGGCCAAGGAGTGGCGCTCCGGCGTGACGGGCCCGTATACGGGAGACAGGAAACGGGTCGGTATATCGGGAGTCAGGTTACGGGCCCGTATATCGGTAGACGGGGGTAACGTGCCCGTATACGGGAGTCAGAATACGGGCCCGTATATCGGTAGACCGGGGTGACGGGCCCGTATACGGGAGGCAGGAGACGGGCCCGTATATCGGTTGAAGGGGGTGACGGGCCCGTATATGTATAGACCGGCTACGGGACGGCGCTCCGGCGTGTCGGGTTGTATACGGGAGGCAGGATGCGGGCCCGTATAACGGTAGACCAGGGTGACGGGCCCGTATATCGGTAGATGGGGGTTACGTGCCCGTATACGGGAGTCAGGATACGGGCCCGTATATCGGTAGACCGGGGTGACGGGCCCGTATATGGATAGAATTGCCACGGGGTGGCGCTCCGGCGTGACTGGCCCGTATACGGGAAGCAGGATACGGGCCCGTATATCGGTCGACCGGGGTGACGGGCCCGTATATGGATAGACCGGCCAAGGGGTGGCGCTCCGGCGTGACGGGCCCGTATTCCGCCAACCATATACGGGCCCGTCACCCCGGTCTACCGATATACGGGCCCGTATATGGTTGGCGGGATATGGGCCCATATATGAGTAACGGAAGGTCCACCTCCGGGGTTTAAACCGTATATGGGCAGTGGAAGGTACTACCGGTCAGCCGTTCCATATACGGCCGCAACATTCTCAAGAGGTCCAGTTGGCTTATAGAGGAGCAGTAGTGAGCATTGTGCAAATCAGGCGCCTTTCTCCATTGGAGGCTGGCGTAACACTTGTAACTCCACCCCATGTTATATTTGATGGGGGTATGCTGTGTCAGTCATTCCTGTCGTTAGGGACATTAGCAACTAAGACATCAATACACGATTACTGAATAATGGTTAATAAACTGGTACATGCGCAGTAAAGGCACACGAATCTAAGGCTCGTTAATTTTGAGATGCTTGCTTCATTTTAGAATAATTCTGCTTGAGAGATCTGGGACTGTTCTATTAAGGGGGTGCGACGCGTATACTCTCTTACACATGCGCCATCCATGTCTGTGGATCCATTAAGGGGGTGGTGTGGATCCATTAAGGGGGTGGTGTGGATCCGTTAAGGGGGTGGTATGGATCCATTAAGGGGTGATTTATAATATAATGAATTATAGAGGCAATAATAATTGTATAAAATATATCTTTTTTATTAATAGAATATATCAGTATATTCATCAATATACATCCAGAGATACAATACAATATTTATATGTTTCTTACATTTATTCTACGCATAGTTTATTACATGCAATTTACATTACAAGTATTATACAGTTCCTCATCTTATCAGTTTAGAGGTATTCTTCACTTCTTCAATGACTGCTGACAATTGACTGGTCCATTCGTAAATCGCTATATCGACATCGGTTCTTGCATTTCTACTATACATCAAATACATCGTAGCTAGCGTGAGCAAACTTAAGAAACATAATGTAAAATCCTGTCTCCAAAAAGAGGTTGCACAGCTTGCCAGCGTCTGGCATAGCTTTATCAGAGATAACATTTCGTTTACTAAAATTACTAGTAGTTTACTGCCTCGAGCTCGCAGGCCTTCTTTCACTGGCGTTCGTGTGGAATCTCCTCTGTGCGCCCCTGATCGTACCATTGCTAGTCACGTCGGTGTCCTTGTAGATCAGAGTCTTTTGTGCCATTCTTCTGGCTGCTGTATGGATTGTGCAATGGCTCCCGGAGATTGTACGTACAGGCTACATCTGCTACCACGTATATCGAGGTGGAGAATTGCCTGACCTACCCACTGTCCAGGAGCAAAGACTACATTTGGAGGAACGGGAAAAAGCGTGGTCCTGTATACCAGAGCGCACTAGCAACTAAAGTCATTTGGGAGCATTTTCTATAATGACCTGAGCTCGATGTCATCAATATATCTATAGATCTGTTTATAACAGTGACTGGATTACCATTTTGGATTGCTCACCTCGGAAAAGAACTGCACGTGAAGGACAGATACGTACTGACTGAAGACAGTAGAATCTATGACGGGCCCGTATACGGGAGGTAGGATACGGGCCCGTATATCGGTTGACCGGGGTGACGAGCTCGTATACGTTTAGACCGTCCACGGGGTGGCGCTCCAGCGTGACAGGCCCGTATACGGGAGACAGGATACGGGCCCGTATGTCGGGAGACAGGATACGGGCTCGTATATCGGTAGTCCGGCGTGTCGGGGCCGTATATGGATATACAGGCCACGGGATGGCGCTCCGCGTGACGGGCCCGTATACGGGAGGCAGGATGCGGGCCCGTTTATCGGTAGACCAGGGTGACGGGCCCGTATATCGTTAGTCGGGGTGACGTGCCCGTATACGGTAGTCAGGATGCGGGCCTGTATATCGGTAGACCGGAGTGACGGGCCCGTATATGGATAGACCGGCCACGGAATGGCGCTCCGGCGTGACGGGCCGGTATACGGGAGGCCGCATAGGGACCCGTATATCGGTAGACCGGGGTGACGGGCCAGTATCCTGCCAACCATATACGGTCCCGTATATCGGTAGACCGGTGTGACGGGCCCGTACATGGATAGACCGGCCACGGAATGGCGCTCCGGCTTGACGGGCCCGTATACGGGTGGCAGTATGCGGGCCCGTATATCGGTAGACCAGGGTGACGGGCCCGTATATCGGTAGACGGGGGTTACGTGCCCGTATACGGGAGTCAGGATTCGGTCCCGTATATTGGTAGACCGGGGTGACGGGCCCGTATATGGATAGACCTGCCAAGGGGTGGCGCTCCGGCGTGACGGCCCGTATATCGGTAGACCGGAGTGACGGGCCCGTATATGGTTGACGGAATACGGGCCCGTTACTCCGGTCTACCGATATACGTGCCCGAATATGGTTGCCGGGGTCTAAACCGTATATGGGCAGTGGAAATTACTCCCGGACAGCTGTTACATATACGGCAACAACATTCTCAAGAAGTCCGATGGCTAATAGAGGAGCAGCAGTGAGCATTGTGCAAATCAGGCGCCTTTCTCCATTGGAGGCTGGCTTAACACTTATAACTCCACCCCATGTTATATTTGATTGGTGTATGCTCTGTCAGTCATTCCTGTCGTTAGGGACATTAGCAACTAAGTCATCAATACAAGATTACTCAATTATGGTTAATAAACTGGTACATGCGCAGTAAAGGCACACGAATCTAAGGCTCGTTAATTTTGAGATGCTTGCTTCATTTTAGAATAATTCTGCTGAGAGATCTGGGACTGTTCTATTAAGAGGGGCGACGGGTATACTCTCTTACACATGCGCCATCCAGATCTGTGGATCCATTATGGGGATGGTGTGGATCTATTAAAGGGGTGGTGTGAATCCGTTAGTGGGGTGGTGTGGATCCATTAAGGGGTGATTTATAATATAATGAATTATAGAAGCAATAATAATTGTATAAAATATATCTTTTTATTAATAGAATATATCAGTATATTCATGAATATACATCCAGAGATATAATGTAATATTTATATGTTTCTTACATTTACTGTACGCATAGCTTATTACATGTAATTTACATTACAAGTATTATACAGTTCCTCATCTTATCAGTTTAGAGGTTTTCTTCACTTCTTTAATGACTGCTGACAATTGACTGGTCCATTCGTAAATCGCTATATCGACATCGGTTCTTGAATTTCTACTATACATCAAATACATCGTAGCTACCGTGAGCAAACCTAAGAAACATAATGTAAAATCCTGTTTCCAAAAAGAGGTTGCACAGCTTGGGTCTGGCAGAGCTTTATCAGAGATAAAATTTAGTTTACTGAAATTACTAGTAGTTTACTGTCTCGAGCTCGCAGGCCTTCTTTCACTGGCGTTCGTGTGGAATCTCCTCAGTGCGCCCCTGATCGTACCATTGCTAGTCACGTCGGTGTCCTTGTAGATCAGAGTCTTTTGTGCCATTCTTCTGGCTACAATATGGATTGTGCTATGGCTCCCGGAGATTGTACGTACAGGCTACATCTGCTACCACGTATATCGAGGTGGAGAATTGCCTGACCTACCCCCTGTCCAGGAGCAAAGACTACATTTGGAGGAACGGGAAAAAGCGTGGTCCTGTATACCAGAGCGCACTAGCAACTAAAGACATTCGGGAGCATTTTCTATAATGACCAGAGCTCGATGTCATCAATATATCTATGGATCTGTTTATAACAGTGACTGGATTACCATTTTGGATAGCTCACCTCGGAAAAGAACTGCACGTGAAGGACAGATACGTACTGACTGAAGACAGTAGAATCTATGACGGGCCCGTATACGGGAGGTAGGACCGGGGTGACGAGCTCGTATACGTTTAGACCGGCCACGGGTTGGCGCTCCAGCGTGACGGGCCAGTATACGGGAGACAGGATACGGGCCCGTATATCGGGAGACAGGGTACGGGCCCGGATATCGGTAGACCGGTGTGACGGGCCCGTATATGGATAGACCGACCACGGGGTGGCGCTCCAGCGTGACGGGCCCGTATACGGGAGACAGGATACGGGCCCGTACGTCGGAAGACAGGATACGGGCCCGTATATCGGTAGTCCGGAGTGTCGGACCCGTATATGGATAGACAGGCCACGGGATGGTTCTCCGGCGTGACGGGCCCGTATACGGGAGGCAGGATTCGGGCCCGTTTATCAGTAGACCAGGGTGACGGGCCCGTATATCGGTAGTCGGCGGTTACGTGCCCGTATACGGGAGTCAGGATACGGGCCCGTATATCGGTAGACCGGGGTGACGGGCCCGTATATGGATAGAATTGCCACGGGGTGGCGCTCCGGCGTGACTGGCCCGTATACGGGAGGCAGGATACGGGCCCGTATATCGGTCGACCGGGGTGACAGGCCCGTATATGGATAGACCGGCCACGGAATGGCGCTCCGGCGTGACTGGCCCGTATACGGGAGGCAGGATACCGGCCCGTATATCGGTCGACTGGGGTTGACGGCCCCGTATATGGATAGACCGGACACGGGGTGGCGTTCCGGCGTGACGGGCCCGTATACGGGAGGCAGGAGACGGGCCCGTATATCAGTTGAACGGGCTGACGGGCCCGTTTATGGATAGACCGGCCAAGGGGTGGCGCTCCGGCGTGACGGGCCCGTATACGGGAAGCAGGATACGGGCCCGTATATCGGTAGACCGGCGTGACGGGCCCGTATATGGATAGACCGGCCACCGGGTGGCGCTCTGGCGTGGCGGGCCCGTATTCCGCCAACCATATACGGGCCCGTCACTCCGGTCTACCGATATACGTGCCCGTATATGGTTGGCGGGATATTGTCCCATATATGAGTAACGGAAGCTCCCCCTCCGGGGTCTAAACCGTATATGGGCAGTGGAAGGTACTCCCGGATATCTGTTACATATACGGCAACAACATTCTCAAGAAGTCCGATGGCTAATAGAGGAGCAGCCGTGAGCATTGTGCAAATCAGGCGCCTTTCTCCATTGGAGCCTGGCGTAACACTTATAACTCCACCCCATGTTATATTTGATTGGGGTATGCTGTGTCAGTCATTCCTGTCGTTAGGGACATTAGCAACTAAGTCATCAATACAAGATTACTCAATTATGGTTAATAAACTGGTACATGCGCAGTAAAGGCACACGAATCTAAGGCTCGTTAATTTTGAGATGCTTGCTTCGTTTTAGAATAATTCTGCTGAGAGATCTGGGACTGTTCTATTAAGAGGGGCGACGGGTATACTCTCTTACACATGCGCCATCCATGTCTGTGGATCCATTATGGGGATGGTGTGGATCTATTAAAGGGGTGGTGTGAATCCGTTAGGGGGGGTGGTGTGGATCCATTAAGGGGTGATTTATAATATAATGAATTATAGAAGCAATAATAATTGTATAAAATATATCTTTTTATTAATAGAATATATCAGTATATTCATGAATATACATCCAGAGATATAATGTAATATTTATATGTTTCTTACATTTACTGTACGCATAGCTTATTACATGTAATTTACATTACAAGTATTATACATTTCCTCATCTTATCAGTTTAGAGGTTTTCTTCACTTCTTTAATGACTGCTGACAATTGACTGGTCCATTCGTAAATCGCTATATCGACATCGGTTCTTGCATTTCTACTATACATCAAATACATCGTAGCTACCGTGAGCAAACCTAAGAAACATAATGTAAAATCCTGTTTCCAAAAAGAGGTTGCACAGCTTGCGTCTGGCAGAGCTTTATCAGAGATAAAATTTAGTTTACTGAAATTACTAGTAGTTTACTGTCTCGAGCTCGCAGGCCTTCTTTCACTGGCGTTCGTGTGGAATCTCCTCAGTGCGCCCCTGATCGTACCATTGCTAGTCACGTCGGTGTCCTTGTAGATCAGAGTCTTTTGTGCCATTCTTCTGGCTACAATATGGATTGTGCTATGGCTCCCGGAGATTGTACGTACAGGCTACATCTGCTACCACGTATATCGAGGTGGAGAATTGCCTGACCTACCCCCTGTCCAGGAGCAAAGACTACATTTGGAGGAACGGGAAAAAGCGTGGTCCTGTATACCAGAGCGCACTAGCAACTAAAGACATTCGGGAGCATTTTCTATAATGACCAGAGCTCGATGTCATCAATATATCTATAGATCTGTTTATAACAGTGACTGGATTACCATTTTGGATTGCTCACCTCGGAAAAGAACTGCACGTGAAGGACAGATACGTACTGACTGAAGACAGTAGAATCTATGACGGGCCCGTATACGGGAGGTAGGACCGGGGTGACGAGCTCGTATACGTTTAGACCGGCCACGGGTTGGCGCTCCAGCGTGACGGGCCAGTATACGGGAGACAGGATACGGGCCCGTATATCGGGAGACAGGGTACGGGCCCGGATATCGGTAGACCGGTGTGACGGGCCCGTATATGGATAGACCGACCACGGGGTGGCGCTCCAGCGTGACGGGCCCGTATACGGGAGACAGGATACGGGCCCGTACGTCGGAAGACAGGATACGGGCCCGTATATCGGTAGTCCGGAGTGTCGGACCCGTATATGGATAGACAGGCCACGGGATGGTTCTCCGGCGTGACGGGCCCGTATACGGGAGGCAGGATTCGGGCCCGTTTATCGGTAGACCAGGGTGACGGGCCCGTATATCGGTAGTCGGCGGTTACGTGCCCGTATACGGGAGTCAGGATACGGGCCCGTATATCGGTAGACCGGGGTGACGGGCCCGTATATGGATAGAATTGCCACGGGGTGGCGCTCCGGCGTGACTGGCCCGTATACGGGAGGCAGGATACGGGCCCGTATATCGGTCGACCGGGGTGACAGGCCCGTATATGGATAGACCGGCCACGGAATGGCGCTCCGGCGTGACTGGCCCGTATACGGGAGGCAGGATACCGGCCCGTATATCGGTCGACTGGGGTTGACGGCCCCGTATATGGATAGACCGGACACGGGGTGGCGTTCCGGCGTGACGGGCCCGTATACGGGAGGCAGGAGACGGGCCCGTATATCAGTTGAACGGGCTGACGGGCCCGTTTATGGATAGACCGGCCAAGGGGTGGCGCTCCGGCGTGACGGGCCCGTATACGGGAAGCAGGATACGGGCCCGTATATCGGTAGACCGGCGTGACGGGCCCGTATATGGATAGACCGGCCACCGGGTGGCGCTCTGGCGTGGCGGGCCCGTATTCCGCCAACCATATACGGGCCCGTCACTCCGGTCTACCGATATACGTGCCCGTATATGGTTGGCGGGATATTGTCCCATATATGAGTAACGGAAGCTCCCCCTCCGGGGTCTAAACCGTATATGGGCAGTGGAAGATACTCCCGGATATCTGTTACATATACGGCAGCAACATTCTCAAGAAGTCCAGATGGCTAATAGAGGAGCAGCCGTGAGCATTGTGCAAATCAGGCGCCTTTCTCAATTGGAGCCTGGCGTAACACTTATAACTCAACCCCATGTTATATTTGATTGCGCTATGCTGTGTCAGGCATTCCTGTCGTTAGGGACATTAGCAACTAAGTCATCAATACAAGATTACTCAATTATGGTTAATAAACTGGTACATGCGCAGTAAAGGCACACGAATCTAAGGCTCGTTAATTTTGAGATGCTTGCTTCATTTCAGAATAATTCTGCTTGAGAGATCTGGGACTGTTCTATTAAGGGGGGCGACGGGTATACTCTCTTACACATGCGCCATCCATGTCTGTGGGTCCATTAAGAGGATGGTGTGGATCTATTAAAAGGGTGGTGAGAATCCGTTAAGGGGGTGGTGTGGATCCATTAAGAGGTGATTTATAATATAATGAATTATAGAAGCAATAATAATTGTATAAAATATATCTTTTCTATTAATGGAACATATCAGTATATTCATCAATATACATCCAGAGATACAATACAATATTTATATGTTTCTTACATTTACTGTACGCATAGCTTATTACATGTAATTTACATTACAAGTATTATACAGTTCCTCATCTTATCAGTTTAGAGGTTTTCTTCACTTCTTTAATGACTGCTGACAATTGACTGGTCCATTCGTAAATCGCTATATCGACATCGGTTCTTGCATTTCTACTATACATCAAATACATCGTAGCTACCTTGAGCAAACCTAAGAAACATAATGTAAAATCCTGTTTCCAAAAAGAGGTTGCACAGCTTGCGTCTGGCAGAGCTTTATCAGAGATAAAATTTAGTTTACTAAAATTACTAGTAGTTTACTGTCTCGAGCTCGCAGGCCTTCTTTCACTGGCGTTCGTGTGGAATCTCCTCTGTGCGCCACTGATCGTACCATTCCTAGTCACGTCGGTGTCCTTGTAGATCAGAGTCTTTTGTGCCATTCTTCTGGCTACAATATGGATTGTGCTATGGCTCCCGGAGATTGTACGTACAGGCTACATCTGCTACCACGTATATCGAGGTGGAGAATTGCCTGACCTACCCCCTGTCCAGGAGCAAAGACTACATTTGGAGGAACGGGAAAAAGCGTGGTCCTGTATACCAGAGCGCACTAGCAACTAAAGACATTCGGGAGCATTTTCTATAATGACTGGAGCTCGATGTCATCAATATATCTATAGATCTGTTTATAACAGTGACTGGATTACCATTTTGGATAGCTCACCTCGGAAAAGAACTGCACGTGAAGGACAGATACGTACTGACTGAAGACAGTAGAATCTATGACGGGCCCGTATACGGGAGGTAGGACCGGGGTGACGAGCTCGTATACGTTTAGACCGGCCACGGGTTGGCGCTCCAGCGTGACGGGCTAGTATACGGGAGACAGGATACGGGCCCGTATATCGGGAGACAGGGTACGGGCCCGGATATCGGTAGACCGGTGTGACGGGCCCGTATATGGATAGACCGGCCAAGGGGTGGCACTCTGGCGTGACGGGCCCGTATATCGGTTAAACGGGGTGACGGGCCGTATTTGGTTAGACCGACCACGGGGTGGCGCTCCAGCGTGACGGGCCCGTATACGGGAGACAGGATACGGGACCGTACGTCGGAAGACAGGATACGGGCCCGTATATCGGTAGTCCGGAGTGTCGGACCCGTATATGGATAGACAGGCCACGGGATGGTTTTCCGGCGTGACGGGCCCGTATACGGGAGGCAGGATTCGGGCCCGTTTATCGGTAGACCGGGGTGACGGGCCCGTATATGGATAGAATTGCCACGGGGTGGCGCTCCGGCGTGACTGGCCCGTATACGGGAGGCAGGATACGGGCCCGTATATCGGTCGACCGGGGCGACGGGCCCGTATATGGATAGACCGGCCACGGAATGGCGCTCCGGCGTGACTGGCCCGTATACGGGAGGCAGGATACCGGCCCGTATATCGGTCGACTGGGGTTGACGGCCGCGTATATGGATAGACCGGACACGGGGTGGCGTTCCGGCGTGACGGGCCCGTATACGGGAGGCAGGAGACGGGCCCGTATATCAGTTGAACGGGCTGACGGGCCCGTTTATGGATAGACCGGCCAAGGGGTGGCGCTCCGGCGTGACGGGCCCGTATATCGGTAGACCGGCGTGACGGGCCCGTATATGGATAGACCGGCCACCGGGTGGCGCTCTGGCGTGGCGGGCCCGTATTCCGCCAACCATATACGGGCCCGTCACTCCGATCTACCGATATACGTGCCCGTATATGGTTGGCGGGATATTGTCCCATATATGAGTAACGGAAGCTCCCCCTCCGGGGTCTAAACCGTATATGAGCAGTGGAAGGTACTCCCGGATATCTGTTACATATACGGCAGCAACATTCTCAAGAAGTCCAGATGGCTAATAGAGGAGCAGCCGTGAGCATTGTGCAAATCAGGCGCCTTTCTCAATTGGAGCCTGGCGTAACACTTATAACTCAACCCCATGTTATATTTGATTGCGCTATGCTGTGTCAGGCATTCCTGTCGTTAGGGACATTAGCAACTAAGTCATCAATACAAGATTACTCAATTATGGTTAATTAACTGGTACATGCGCAGTAAAGGCACACGAATCTAAGGCTCGTTAATTTTGAGATGCTTGCTTCATTTCAGAATAATTCTGCTTGAGAGATCTGGGACTGTTCTATTAAGGGGGGCGACGGGTATACTCTCTTACACATGCGCCATCCATGTCTGTGGATCCATTAAGAGGATGGTGTGGATCTATTAAAGGGGTGGTGAGAATCCGTTAAGGGGGTGGTGTGGATCCATTAAGAGGTGATTTATAATATAATGAATTATAGAAGCAATAATAATTGTATAAAATATATCTTTTCTATTAATGGAACATATCAGTATATTCATCAATATACATCCAGAGATACAATACAATATTTATATGTTTCTTACATTTACTGTACGCATAGCTTATTACAAGTAATTTACATTACAAGTATTATACAGTTCCTCATCTTCAGTTTAGAGGTTTTCTTCACTTCTTCAATGACTGCTGACAATTGACTGGTCCATTCGTAAATCGCTATATCGACATCGGTTCTTGAATTTCTACTATACATCAAATACATCGTAGCTACCGTGAGCAAACCTAAGAAACATAATTTAAAATCCTGTCTCCAAAAAGAGGTTGCACAGCTTGCCAGCGTCTGGCAGAGCTTTATCAGAGATAAAATTTAGTTTACTGAAATTACTAGTAGTTTACTGTCTCGAGCTCGCAGGCCTTCTTCCACTGGCGTTCGTGTGGAATCTCCTCTGTGCGCCCCTGATCGTACCATTGCTAGTCACGTCGGTGTCCTTGTAGATCAGAGTCTTTTGTGCCATTCTTCTGGCTACAATATGGATTGTGCTATGGCTCCCGGAGAATGTACGTACAGGCTACATCTGCTACCACGTATATCGAGGTGGAGAATTGCCTGACCTACCCACTGTCCAGGAGCAAAGACTACATTTGGAGGAACGGGAAAAAGCGTGGTCCTGTATACCAGAGCGCACTAGCAACTAAAGACATTCGGGAGCATTTTCTATAATGACCAGAGCTCGATGTCATCAATATATCTATAGATCTGTTTATAACAGTGACTGGATTACCATTTTGGATTGCTCACCTCGGAAAAGAACTGCACGTGAAGGACAGATACGTACTGACTGAAGACAGTAGAATCTATGACGGGCCCGTATACGGGAGGTAGGACCGGGGTGACGAGCTCGTATACGTTTAGACTGGCCACGGGTTGGCGCTCCAGCGTGACGGGCCAGTATACGGGAGACAGGATACGGGCCCGTATATCGGGAGACAGGATACGGGCCCGGATATCGGTAGACCGGTGTGACGGGCCCGTATATGGATAGACCGGCCACGGAATGGCGCTCCGGCGTGACGGGCCCGTATACGGGAGTCAGTATGCGGGCCCGTATATCGGTAGACCAGGGTGACGGGCCCGTATATCGGTAGACGGGGGTTACGTGCCCGTATAGGGGAGTCAGGATACGGGCCCGTATATCGGTTAAACGGGGTGACGGGCCCGTATATGAATAGACCGGCCACGGGGTGGCGCTCCGGCGTGACGGGCCCGTATACGGGAGACAGGAGACGGGCCCGTATATCGATGAACGGGGTGACGGGCCCAATATGGATAGCCCGGCCAAGGGGTGGCACTCTGGCGTGACGGGCCCGTATATCGGTAGACCGGGGTGACGCGCCGTATTTGGTTAGACCGACCACGGGGTGGCGCTCCAGCGTGACGGGCCCGTATACGGGAGGCAGGATGCGGGCCCGTTTATCGGTAGACCAGGGTGACGGGCCCGTATATCGGTAGTCGGCGGTTACGTGCCCGTATACGGGAGTCAGGATACGGCCCGTATATCGGTAGACCGGGGTGACGGGCCCGTATATGGATAGAATTGCCACGGGGTGGCGCTCCGGTGTGACTGGCCCGTATACGGGAGGCAGGATACCGGCCCGTATATCGGTCGACTGGGGTTGACGGCCCCGTATATGGATAGACCGGCCAATGGGTGGCGCTCCGTCGTGACGGGCCCGTATACGGGAAGCAGGATACGGGCCCGTATATCGGTCGACCGGGGCGACGGGCCCGTATATGGATAGACCGGCCACGGAATGGCGCTCCGGCGTGACTGGCCCGTATACGGGAGGCAGGATACCGGCCCGTATATCGGTCGACTGGGGTTGACGGCCGCGTATATGGATAGACCGGACACGGGGTGGCGTTCCGGCGTGACGGGCCCGTATACGGGAGGCAGGAGACGGGCCCGTATATCAGTTGAACGGGCTGACGGGCCCGTTTATGGATAGACCGGCCAAGGGGTGGCGCTCCGGCGTGACGGGCCCGTATATGGATAGACCGGCCACCGGGTGGCGCTCTGGCGTGGCGGGCCCGTATTCCGCCAACCATATACGGGCCCGTCACTCCGGTCTACCGATATACGTGCCCGTATATGGTTGGCGGGATATTGTCCCATATATGAGTAACGGAAGCTCCCCCTCCGGGGTCTAAACCGTATATGAGCAGTGGAAGGTACTCCCGGATATCTGTTACATATACGGCAGCAACATTCTCAAGAAGTCCAGATGGCTAATAGAGGAGCAGCCGTGAGCATTGTGCAAATCAGGCGCCTTTCTCAATTGGAGCCTGGCGTAACACTTATAACTCAACCCCATGTTATATTTGATTGCGCTATGCTGTGTCAGGCATTCCTGTCGTTAGGGACATTAGCAACTAAGTCATCAATACAAGATTACTCAATTATGGTTAATTAACTGGTACATGCGCAGTAAAGGCACACGAATCTAAGGCTCGTTAATTTTGAGATGCTTGCTTCATTTCAGAATAATTCTGCTTGAGAGATCTGGGACTGTTCTATTAAGGGGGGCGACGGGTATACTCTCTTACACATGCGCCATCCATGTCTGTGGATCCATTAAGAGGATGGTGTGGATCTATTAAAGGGGTGGTGAGAATCCGTTAAGGGGGTGGTGTGGATCCATTAAGAGGTGATTTATAATATAATGAATTATAGAAGCAATAATAATTGTATAAAATATATCTTTTCTATTAATGGAACATATCAGTATATTCATCAATATACATCCAGAGATACAATACAATATTTATATGTTTCTTACATTTACTGTACGCATAGCTTATTACAAGTAATTTACATTACAAGTATTATACAGTTCCTCATCTTCAGTTTAGAGGTTTTCTTCACTTCTTCAATGACTGCTGACAATTGACTGGTCCATTCGTAAATCGCTATATCGACATCGGTTCTTGAATTTCTACTATACATCAAATACATCGTAGCTACCGTGAGCAAACCTAAGAAACATAATTTAAAATCCTGTCTCCAAAAAGAGGTTGCACAGCTTGCCAGCGTCTGGCAGAGCTTTATCAGAGATAAAATTTAGTTTACTGAAATTACTAGTAGTTTACTGTCTCGAGCTCGCAGGCCTTCTTCCACTGGCGTTCGTGTGGAATCTCCTCTGTGCGCCCCTGATCGTACCATTGCTAGTCACGTCGGTGTCCTTGTAGATCAGAGTCTTTTGTGCCATTCTTCTGGCTACAATATGGATTGTGCTATGGCTCCCGGAGAATGTACGTACAGGCTACATCTGCTACCACGTATATCGAGGTGGAGAATTGCCTGACCTACCCACTGTCCAGGAGCAAAGACTACATTTGGAGGAACGGGAAAAAGCGTGGTCCTGTATACCAGAGCGCACTAGCAACTAAAGACATTCGGGAGCATTTTCTATAATGACCAGAGCTCGATGTCATCAATATATCTATAGATCTGTTTATAACAGTGACTGGATTACCATTTTGGATAGCTCACCTCGGAAAAGAACTGCACGTGAAGGACAGATACGTACTGACTGAAGACAATAGAATCTATGACGGGCCCGTATACGGGAGGTAGGACCGGGGTGACGAGCTCGTATACGTTTAGACTGGCCACGGGTTGGCGCTCCAGCGTGACGGGCCAGTATACGGGAGACAGGATACGGGCCCGTATATCGGGAGACAGGATACGGGCCCGGATATCGGTAGACCGGTGTGACGGGCCCGTATATGGATAGACCGGCCACGGAATGGCGCTCCGGCGTGACGGGCCCGTATACGGGAGTCAGTATGCGGGCCCGTATATCGGTAGACCAGGGTGACGGGCCCGTATATCGGTAGACGGGGGTTACGTGCCCGTATAGGGGAGTCAGGATACGGGCCCGTATATCGGTTAAACGGGGTGACGGGCCCGTATATGAATAGACCGGCCACGGGGTGGCGCTCCGGCGTGACGGGCCCGTATACGGGAGACAGGAGACGGGCCCGTATATCGATGAACGGGGTGACGGGCCCAATATGGATAGCCCGGCCAAGGGGTGGCACTCTGGCGTGACGGGCCCGTATATATGTAGACCGGGGTGACGCGCCGTATTTGGTTAGACCGACCACGGGGTGGCGCTCCAGCGTGACGGGCCCGTATTCGGGAGACAGGATACGGGCCCGTACGTCGGAAGACAGGATACGGGCCCGTATATCGGTAGTCCGGAGTGTCGGACCCGTATATGGATAGACAGGCCACGGGATGGCGCTCCGGCGTGACGGGCCCGTATACGGGAGGCAGGATGCGGGCCCGTTTATCGGTAGACCAGGGTGACGGGCCCGTATATCGGTAGTCGGCGGTTACGTGCCCGTATACGGGAGTCAGGATACGGCCCGTATATCGGTAGACCGGGGTGACGGGCCCGTATATGGATAGAATTGCCACGGGGTGGCGCTCCGGTGTGACTGGCCCGTATACGGGAGGCAGGATACCGGCCCGTATATCGGTCGACTGGGGTTGACGGCCCCGTATATGGATAGACCGGCCAATGGGTGGCGCTCCGTCGTGACGGGCCCGTATACGGGAAGCAGGATACGGGCCCGTATATCGGTAGACCAGGGTGACGGGCCCGTATATCGGTAGACGGGGGTTACGTGCCCGTATAGGGGAGTCAGGATACGGGCCCGTATATCGGTTAAACGGGGTGACGGGCCCGTATATGAATAGACCGGCCACGGGGTGGCGCTCCGGCGTGACGGGCCCGTATACGGGAGACAGGAGACGGGCCCGTATATCGATGAACGGGGTGACGGGCCCAATATGGATAGCCCGGCCAAGGGGTGGCACTCTGGCGTGACGGGCCCGTATATATGTAGACCGGGGTGACGCGCCGTATTTGGTTAGACCGACCACGGGGTGGCGCTCCAGCGTGACGGGCCCGTATTCGGGAGACAGGATACGGGCCCGTACGTCGGAAGACAGGATACGGGCCCGTATATCGGTAGTCCGGAGTGTCGGACCCGTATATGGATAGACAGGCCACGGGATGGCGCTCCGGCGTGACGGGCCCGTATACGGGAGGCAGGATGCGGGCCCGTTTATCGGTAGACCAGGGTGACGGGCCCGTATATCGGTAGTCGGCGGTTACGTGCCCGTATACGGGAGTCAGGATACGGCCCGTATATCGGTAGACCGGGGTGACGGGCCCGTATATGGATAGAATTGCCACGGGGTGGCGCTCCGGTGTGACTGGCCCGTATACGGGAGGCAGGATACCGGCCCGTATATCGGTCGACTGGGGTTGACGGCCCCGTATATGGATAGACCGGCCAATGGGTGGCGCTCCGTCGTGACGGGCCCGTATACGGGAAGCAGGATACGGGCCCGTATATCGGTAGACCGGAGTGACGGGCCCATATATGGATAGACCGGCCACCGGGTGGCGCTCTGGCGTGGCGGGCCCGTATTCCGCCAACCATATACGGGCCCGTCACTCCGGTCTACCGATATACGTGCCCGTATATGGTTGGCGGGATATTGTCCCATATATGAGTAACGGAAGCTCCCCCTCCGGGGTCTAAACCGTATATGGGCAGTGGAAGGTACTCCCGGATATCTGTTACATATACGGCAGCAACATTCTCAAGAAGTCCGATGGCTAATAGAGGAGCAGCCGTGAGCATTGTGCAAATCAGGCGCCTTTCTCCATTGGAGCCTGGCGTAACACTTATAACTCCACCCCATGTTATATTTGATTAGGGTATGCTGTGTCAGGCATTCCTGTCGTTAGGGACATTAGCAACTAAGTCATCAATACAAGATTACTCAATTATTGTTAATAAACTGGTACATGCGCAGTAAAGGCACACGAATCTAAGGCTCGTTAATTTTGAGATGCTTGCTTCATTTCAGAATAATTCTGCTTGAGAGATCTGGGACTGTTCTATTAAGGGGGGCGACGGGTATACTCTCTTACACATGCGCCATCCATGTCTGTGGATCCATTAAGAGGATGGTGTGGATCTATTAATGGGGTGGTGAGAATCCGTTAAGGGGGTGGTGTGGATCCATTAAGAGGTGATTTATAATATAATGAATTATAGAAGCAATAATAATTGTATAAAATATATCTTTTCTATTAATGGAACATATCAGTATATTCATCAATATACATCCAGAGATACAATACAATATTTATATGTTTCTTACATTTACTGTACGCATAGCTTATTACATGTAATTTACATTACAAGTATTATACAGTTCCTCATCTTATCAGTTTAGAGGTTTACTTCACTTCTTCAATGACTGCTGACAATTGACTGGTCCATTCGTAAATCGCTATATCGACATCGGTTCTTGAATTTCTACTATACATCAAATACATCGTAGCTAGCGTGAGCAAAGTTAAGAAACATAATGTAAAATCCTGTCTCCAAAAAGAGGTTGCACAGCTTGCCAGCGTCTGGCAGAGCTTTATCAGAGATAACATTTCGTTTACTAAAATTACTAGTAGTTTACTGCCTCGAGCTCGCAGGCCTTCTTTCACTGGCGTTCGTGTGGAATCTCCTCTGTGCGCCCCTGATCGTACCATTGCTAGTCACGTCGGTGTCCTTGTAGATCAGAGTCTTTTGTGCCATTCTTCTGGCTACAATATGGATTGTGCTATGGCTCCTGGAGGTTGTACGTACAGGCTACATCTGCTACCACGTATATCGAGGTGGAGAATTGCCTGACCTACCCCCTGTCCAGGAGCAAAGACTACATTTGGAGGAACGGGAAAAAGCGTGGTCCTGTATACCAGAGCGCACTAGCAACTAAAGACATTCGGGAGCATTTTCTATAATGACCAGAGCTCGATGTCATCAATATATCTATAGATCTGTTTATAACAGTGACTGGATTACCATTTTGGATTGCTCACCTCGGAAAAGAACTGCACGTGAAGGACAGATACGTACTGACTGAAGACAGTAGAATCTGTGACGGGCCCGTATACGGGAGGTAGGATACGGGCCCGTATATCGGTAGACCGGGGTGACGGGCCCGTATATGGATAGACCGGACAAGGGGTGGCGCTCCGGCGTGACGGGCCCGTATATCGGTAGACCGGAGTGACGGGCCCGTATATGGATAAACCGGCCACCGGGTGGCACTCTGGCGTGACGGGCCCGTATATGGTTAGCGGGATTTGGGCCCATATATGAGTAACGGAAGGTCCCCCTCCGGGGTCTAAACCGTATATGGGCAGTGGAAGGTACTCCCGGACAGCTGTTACATATACGGCAGCAACATTCTCAAGAAGTCCAGATGGCAAATAGAGGAGCAGCAGTGAGCATTGTGCAAATCAGGCGCCTTTCTCCATTGGAGGCTGGCGTAACACTTATAACTCAAACCCATGTTACATTTGATTGGGGTATGCTGTGTCAGTCATTCCTGTCGTTAGCGACATTAGCAACTAAGTCATCAATACAAGATTACTCAATTATGGTTAATAAACTGGTACATGCGCAGTAAAGGCACACGAATCTAAGGCTCGTTAATTTTGAGATGCTTGCTTCATTTTAGAATAATTCTGCTTGAGAGATCTGGGACTGTTCTATTAAGGGGGGCGACGGGTATACTCTCTTACACATGCGCCATCCATGTCTGTGGATCCATTAAGGGGATGGTGTGAATCTATTAAAGGGGTGGTGTGAATCCGTTAAGGGGGTGGAGTGGAACCATTAAGGGGTGATTTATAATATAATGAATTATAGAAGCAATAATAATTGTATAAAATATATCTTTTTTATTAATAGAATATATCAGTATATTCATCAATATACATCCAGAGATAAAATGTATATATATATATGTTTCTTACATTTACTGTACGCATAGCTTATTACATGTAATTTACATTACAAGTATTATACAGTTCCTCATCTTATCAGTTTAGAGGTTTTCTTCACTTCTTCAATGACTGCTGACAATTGACTGGTCCATTCGTAAATCGCTATATCGACATCGGTTCTTGCATTTCTACTATACATCAAATACATCGTAGCTAGCGTGAGCAAACTTAAGAAACATAATGTAAAATCCTGTCTCCAAAAAGAGGTTGCACAGCTTGCCAGCGTCTGACAGAGCTTTATCGGAGATAAAATTTCGTTTACTAAAATTACTAGTAGTTTACTGTCTCGAGCTCGCAGGCCTTCTTTCACTGGCGTTCGTGTGGAATCTCCTCTGTGCGCCCCTGATCTTAAAATTGCTAGTCACGTCGGTGTCCTTGTAGATCAGAGTCTTTTGTGCCATTCTTCTGGCTACAATATGGATTGTGCTATGGCTCCTGGAGGTTGTACGTACAGGCTACATCTGCTACCACGTATATCGAGGTGGAGAATTGCCTGAACTACCCACTGTCCAGGAGCAAAGACTACATTTGGAGGAACCAGAGCGCACTCGCAACTAAAGACATTCGGGAGCATTTTCTATAATGACCAGAGCTCGATGTCATCAATATATCTATAGATCTGTTTATAACAGTGACTGGATTACCATTTTGGATTGCTCACCTCGGAAAAGAACTGCACGTGAAGGACAGATACGTACTGACTGAAGACAGTAGAATCTGTGACGGGCCCGTATACGGGAGGTAGGATACGGGCCCGTATATCGGTAGACCGGAGTGACGGGCCCGTATATGGATAGACCGGCCACCGGGTGGCGCTCCGGCGTGACGGGCCCGTATATCGGTAGACCGGTTGGCGGAATACGTGCCCGTATATGGTTGGCGGGATATGGGCCCATATATGAGTAACGGTAGGTCCCCCTCCGGGTTCTAAACCGTATATGGGCAGTGGAAGGTACTCCCGGTCAGCTGTTACATATACGGCAGCAACATTCTCAAGAAGTCCAGATGGCTTATAGAGGAGCAGCAGTGAGCATTGTGCAAATCAGGCGCCTTTCTCCATGGGAGGCTGGCGTAACACTTATAACTCCACCCCATGTTATATTTGATTGGGGTATGCTGTGTCAGTCATTCCTGTCGTTAGGGACATTAGCAACTAAGTCATCAATACAAGATTACTCAATTATGGCTAATAAACTGGTACATGGGCAGTAAAGGCACACGAATCTAAGGCTCGTTAATTTTGAGATGCTTGCTTCATTTTAGAATAATTCTGCTTGAGAGATCTGGGACTGTTCTATTAAGGGGTCGACGGGTATACTCTCTTACACATGCGCCATCCATGTCTGTGGATCCATTAAGGGGATGGTGTGTATCCATTAAGGGGGCGGTGTGGATCCATTAAAGGGGCGGTGTGGATCCGTTAAGGGTGTGGTGTGGATCCATTCAGGGGTGATTTATAATATAATGAATTATAGAAGCAATAATAATTGTATAAAATATATCTTTTTTATTAATAGAATATATCAGTATATTCATCAATATACATCCAGAGATATAATGCAATATTTATATGTTTCTTACATTTACTGTACGCATAGCTTATTACATGTAATTTACATTACAAGTATTATACAGTTCCTCATCTTATCAGTTTAGAGGTTTTCTTCACTTCTTCAATGACTGCTGACAATTGACT
Source organism: Hypanus sabinus (assembly GCF_030144855.1). Lineage (NCBI taxonomy): Eukaryota > Metazoa > Chordata > Chondrichthyes > Myliobatiformes > Dasyatidae > Hypanus > Hypanus sabinus. The sequence continues at coordinate 49,264 of NW_026781592.1, read as the reverse complement.
GGTCCATTCGTAAATCGCTATACCGACATCGGTTCATGCATTTCTACTATACATCAAAAACATCGTAGCTAGCGTGAGCAAACCTAAGAAACATAATGTAAAATCCTGTCTCCAAAAAGAGGTTGCACAGCTTGCCAGCGTCTGGCAGAGCTTTATCAGAGATAAAATTTCGTTTACTAAAATTACTAGTAGTCTACTGTCTCGAGCTCGCAGGCCTTCTTTCACTGGCGTTTGTGTCGAATCTACTCTGTGCGCCCCTGATCGTACCATTGCTAGTCACGTCGGTGTCCTTGTAGATCAGAGTCTTTTGTGCCATTCTTCTGGCTACAATATGGATTGTGCTATGGCTCCCGGAGATTGTACGTACAGGCAACATCTGCTACCACGTATATCGAGGTGGAGAATTGCCTGACCTACCCACTGTCCAGGAGCAAAGACTACATTTGGAGGAACGGGAAAAAGCGTGGTCCTGTATACCAGAGCGCACTAGCAACTAAAGACATTCGGGAGCATTTTCAATAATGACCTGAGCTCGATGTCATCAATAAATCTATGGATCTGTTTATAACAGTGACTGGATTACCATTTTGGATTGCTCACCTCGGAAAAGAACTGCACGTGAAGGACAGATTCGTACTGACTGAAGTCAGTAGAATCTATGACGGGCCCGTATACGGGATGTAGGATACGTGCCCGTATATCGGTAGACCGGGATGACGAGCTCTTATACGGATAGACCGGCCACGGGGTGGCGCTCCAGCGTGACGGGCCCGGATACGAAAGACAGGGTACGGGCCCGTATATTTGAATAGGTTAGGACTTTATTCCCTGGAGAGGGGAAGAATGTGGGGAGACTTGATAGAGGCATATAAAATAATTTTGGCAACAGAGAATTAATTAAATCAGGCTTTCTCCACTGAGGTTAGAGGAGAAAAAAATACAAGAGTACATGGGTTAAGGGTGAAGGGGGAAAATATTGAAATGAACATAGGGGGGGCTTCATCACACAGAGAGTGCTTAAAGTGTGGAATGAGCTGCCATATGAAGTGGTAAATGGAGGCTCACTTTTAACATTTAAGAAGATCTTGAACAGCTACATGGATGAGAGGTGTATTACACACACACACACACACACACACACACACACACACACACACACACACACACACACACACACACACACACACACACACACACATCCCTTGATGCTGCGACTGATGCCTATTGTACTGGGGAGCTGCACAGCAGAGGCTGCACCCATTGTGACCAGTCTTGCAGACCATTCCTGTCTAACTTAGTTCCTCATTTTCTTTGCTGATCGTCACCCTCCGGGCGAGAACGGTTGTTAGGTTGGGGGTGAGGTATTTGGTAGTGGTGTGAATCGAGGTCCAAATGTTCTCGCAGAATAGTCCGGGCGAGTAACCGTGCTGCATTCTATAGAAACTGCACACATCGGTCATTACCTGCTGGTGCTAGAGCCAAGGATGGTCCACGTTGCAATTGCATTCGTTTGCTCTGTAGCAGAGATTAACACCTCACATTCTGCTAATAATAGGTAAGTCAGAAAGACGAAACTGCGGTCATTACTTCCTCATAGGTTCTTCAGAAGTTCAATTGTACCACAAATACTCTCAAAATAGAGCAGTTCCTTCTCCATCCATTACTCCCCCACCACACCACAGGCCAGTTCATGGTGAAATACATGCTGAATGTTTTACAGTTCCATGTTAGTAACAGTTTGTTTATCCATCAGGACTGACGGTTTTAATACTCACCTCACTGTAGCCACTCTCAACAGACTTTCAAGCATTGAATCAGTTTCTCAGGGATATAGTAATTACTAAAACATAGGACACACACCAATCACCCAGCAAGTTTCCTGCAACTCGGTTTGTTTCCCATGTTTCCATCAGTATATAGAGGTACCGACGAGAGAGGATGCAATATTAGATCTCCTATTAGGAAACGAGTTAGGACAGGCGACGCAAGTGTGTGTGGACGAACATTTTGTTTCCAGGCATTAGTTTCAACTTGATCATGGGTGAAGATAAGACATGATCCTTGCGTTGAAGTTCTAAAACTGGGAGAAAAGGCCAATTTTGAAGAAATGAGGAAGAATATAAAAAAGTTGGATTTGGACAGGTTGGTCTTTGGCAAGGATGTCGTTGATAAGTAGCAGGCCTTGAAAGGGGAAATTTTGAGAGTACAGAATTTGAATGTTTCTGTCAGGATTTAAAGCAGAGTGATTAAGGATAAGGAACATTGGTTCTCTCGCTGTAGTGGAACTCTGGTAAAGAGGGAGATGTATAACATGTCGAGGAAGCAGGGAGAAAATATGTTGCTGGATGTGCATGTGCAAATGCAGGAAAGGCAGTGTATGTTGCCAGTGTGGACTTCAGTAAGGCCTTTGACAGGGTCCCGCATAGGGGGTTAGTTAGGAAGATACAATCGACAGTACAGAAAGGAAGGTTGAATAGGTTAGGACTTTATTCCCTGGAGAGGGGAAGAATGTGGGGAGACTTGATAGAGGTTTATAAAATAATTTTGGCAACAGAGAATTAATGAAATCAGGCTTCTCCGCTGAGGTTAGAGGAGAAAAAAACACAAGAGGAGATGGGTTAAGGGTGAAGGGGGAAAAGATTGAAAAGAACATGGGGGGGGGGCTTCATCATGCAGAGAGTGGTGAAAGTGTGGAATGAGCTGCCAGATGAAGTGGTAAATGCAGGCTCACTTTTAAAATTTAAGAAGAACTTGAACAGCTACACGGATGAGAGGTGTATGGAGGGATATGGGTCGGTTGCTGGTCAATGGGACAAGGCAGAAAAATGGTACGGCAGAGCCAGGAGAGGCCAAAAGGCCTATTTCTATGCTGCACCGTTCTGTGATGTATAAGTTGTAGATTGCGCATGTATATTACACATACACACACACACACACACACACACACACACACACACACACACACACACACACACCTTGATGCTGCGACTGATGCCTATTGTACTGGGGAGCTGCACATCAGAGTCTGCACCAATTGTGACCATTCTTGCAGACCATTCCTGTCTAACGGTTGTTAGGATGGGGGTGAGGTATTTGGTAGTGGTGTGATAGAGGTCCGAATGTTCTCGCAGAATAGTCCTAACGAGTAACCGTGCTGCATTCTATAGAAACTGCACACATCGGTCATTACCTGCTTTTGCTGGAGCAAGGGAAGGTGCATGTTGCAATTGCATTCGTGAGCTCTGTAGCAGAGTTTAACACCTCACATTCTGCTAATAATAGGTAAGTCAGAAAGACTTCCTCATAGGTTCTTCAGAAGTTGAATTGTACCACAAATACTCTCAAAATAGAGCAGTTCCTTCTCCATCCATCACTCCCCCACCACACCACAGACCAGTTCATGGTGAAATACATGCTGAATGTTTTACAGGTCCATGTTAGTAACAGTTTGTTTATCCATCAGGACTGACGGTTTTAATACTCACCTCACTGTAGCCACTCTCAACAGACTTTCAAGCATTGAATTAGTTTCTCAGGGATATAGTAATTACTAAAACATAGGACACACACCAATCACCCAGCAAGTTTCCTGCAACTCGGTTTGTTTCCCATGTTTCGATCAGTATATAGAGGTACCGACGAGAGAGGATGCAATATTAGATCTCCTATTGGGAAACAAGTTAGGACAGGCGACGCAAGTGTGTGTGGAGGAACATTTTGTTTCCAGGCATTAGTTTCAACTTGATCATGGGTGAAGATAAGACATGATCCTTGGGTTGAAGTTCTAAAACTGGGAGAAAAGGCCAATTTTGAAGAAATGAGGAAGGATATAAAAAAGGTGGATTTGGACAGGTTGGTCTTTGGCAAGGATGTCGTTGATAAGTAGGAGGCCTTGAAAGGGGAAATTTTGAGAGTACAGAATTTGAATGTTTCTGTCAGGATTAAAAGCAGAGTGATTAAGGATAAGGAACATTGGTTCTCTCGCTGTAGTGGAACTCTGGTAAAGAGGAAGAGAGAGATGTATAACATGTAGAGAAAGCAGGGCGAAAATATGTTGCTGGATGTGCATGTGCAAATGCAGGAAAGGCAGTGTATGTTGCCAGTGTGGACTTCAGTAAGGCCTTTGACAGGGTCCCGCATCGGGGGTTAGTTAGGAAGATACAATCGACAGTACAGAAAGGAAGGTTGAATAGGTTAGGACTTTATTCCCTGGAGAGGGGAAGAATGTGGGAGACTGGATAGAGGTATAAAAGATAATTTTGGCAACAGAGAATTAATGAAATCAGGCTTCTCCACTGAGGTTAGAGGAGAAAAAAAACAAGAGGAGATGGGTTAAGGGTGAAGGGGGAAAAGATTGAAAAGAACATGGGGGGGGGGGCTTCATCATGCAGAGAGTGGTGAAAGTGTGGAATGAGCTGCCAGATAAAGTGGTAAATGGAGGCTCACTTTTAAAATTTAAGAAGAACTTGAACAGCTACACGGATGAGAGGTGTATGGAGGGATATGGGTCGGTTGCTGGTCAATGGGACAAGGCAGAAAAATGGTACGGCAGAGCCAGGAGAGGCCAAAAGGCCTATTTCTATACTGCAACGTTCTGTGATGTATAAGTTGAAGATTGCGCATGTATATTACACACACACACACACACACACACACACACACACACACACACACACACACACACACACACACACACACACACACACACACACACACACCCCTTGATGCTGCGACTGATGCCTATTGTACTGGGGAGCTGCACAGCAGAGGCTGCACCAATTGTGACCATTCTTGCAGACCATTCCTGTCTAACGGTTGTTAGGATGGGGGTGAGGTATTTGGTAGTGGTGTGAATAGAGGTCCGAATGTTCTCGCAGAATAGTCCTAGCGAGTAACCGTGCTGCATTCTATAGAAACTGCACACATCGGTCATTACCTGCTTTTGCTGGAGCAAGAGCAGGTGCATGTTGCAATTGCATTCGTTAGCTCTGTAGCAGAGTTTAACACCTCACATTCTGCTAATAATAGGTAAGTCAGTAAGACGAAACTGCGGTCATTACTTCCTCATAGGTTCTTCAGAAGTTCAATTGTACCACAAATACTCTCAAAATAGAGCAGTTCCTCCTCCATCCATCACTCCCCCACCACACCACAGGCCAGTTCATGGTGAAATACATGCTGAATGTTTTACAGGTCCATGTTAGTAACAGTTTGTTTATCCATCAGGACTGACGGTTTTAATACTCACCTCACTGTAGCCACTCTCAACAGACTTTCAAGCATTGAATCAGTTTCTCAGGGATATAGTAATTACTAAAACATAGGACACACACCAATCACCCAGCAAGTTTCCTGCAACTCGGTTTGTTTCCCATGTTTCGATCAGTATATAGAGGCACCGACGAGAGAGGATACAATATTAGATCTACTATTAGGAAACGAGGTAGGACAGGCGACGCAAGTGTGTGTGGACGAACATTTTGTTTCCAGGTATTAGTTTCAACTGGATCATGGGTGAAGATAAGACATGATCCTTGGGTTGAAGTTCTAAAACTGGGAAAAAGGGCCAATTATGAAGAAATGAGGAAGGATATAAAAAAGGTGGATTTGGAAGGTTGGTCTTTGGCAAGGATGTCGTTGGTAAGTAGGAGGCCTTGAAAGGGGAAAGTTTGAGAGTACAGAATTTGAATGTTTCTGTCAGGATTTAAAGCAGAGTGATTAAGGATAAGGAACTTTGGTTCTCTCGCTGTAGTGGAACTCTGGTAAAGAGGAAGAGAGAGATGTATAACATGTAGAGGAAGCAGGGAGAAAATATGTTGCTGGATGTGCATGTGCAAATGCAGGAAAGGCAGTGTATGTTGCCAGTGTGGACTTCAGTAAGGCCTTTGACAGGGTCCCGCATAGGGGGTTAGTTAGGAAGATACAATCGACAGTACAGAAAAGAAGGTTGAATAGGTTAGGACTTTGTTCCCTGGAGAGGGGAAGAATGTGGGGAGACTTGATAGAGGTATATAAAATAATTTTGGTAACAGAGAATTAATGAAATCAGGCTTCTCCACTGAGGTTAGAGGAGAAAAAAACACAAGAGGAGATGGGTTAAGGGTGAAGGGGGAAAAGATTGAAAAGAACATGGGGGGGGGGCTTCATCATGCAGAGAGTGGTGAAAGTGTGGAATGAGCTGCCAGATAAATTGGTAAATGGAGGCTCACTTTTAACATTTAAGAAGAACTTGAACAGCTACATGGATGAGAGGTGTATTCCACACACACACACACACACACACACACACACACACAACACACACACACACACACACACACACACACACACACACACACACACACACACACACACACACACACACACACACACACACACACACACACATCCCTTGATGCTGCGACTGATGCCTATTGTACTGGGGAGCTGCACAGCAGAGGCTGCACCCATTGTGACCATTCTTGCAGACCATTCCTGTCTAACTTAGTTCCTCATTTTCTTTGCTGATCGTCACCTTCCGGGCGAGAACGGTTGTTAGGTTGGGGGTGAGGTATTTGATAGTGGTGTGAATAGAGGTCCGAATGTTCTCGCAGAATAGTCCGGGCGAGTAACCGTACTGTATTCTATAGAAACTGCACACATAGGTCATTACCTGCTGGTGCTAGAGCCAAGGATGGTCCATGTTGCAATTGCATTCGTTTGCTCTGTAGCAGAGTTTAACACCTCACATTCTGCTAATAATAGGTAAGTCAGAAAGACGAAACTGCGGTCATTACTTCCTCATAGGTTCTTCAGAAGTTCAATTGTACCACGAATACTCTCAAAATAGAGCAGTTCCTCCTCCATCCATCACTCCCCCACCACACCACAGGCCAGTTCATGGTGAAATACATGCTGAATGTTTTACAGGTCCATGTTAGTAACAGTTTGTTTATCCATCAGGACTGACGGTTTTAATACTCACCTCACTGTAGCCACTCTCAACAGACTTTCAAGCATTGAATCAGTTTCTCAGGGATATAGTAATTACTAAAACATAGGACACACACCAATCACCCAGCAAGTTTCCTGCAACTCGGTTTGTTTCCCATGTTTCCATCAGTATATAGAGGTACCGACGAGAGAGGATACAATATTAGATCTCCTATTAGGAAACAAGTTAGGACAGGCGAGGCAAGTGTGTGTGGACGAACATTTTGTTTCCAGGCATTAGTTTCAACTGGATCATGGGTGAAGATAAGACATGATCCTTGCGTTGAAGTTCTAAAACTGGGAAAAAGGGCCAATTATGAAGAAATGAGGAAGGATATAAAAAAAGGTGGATTTGGACAGGTTGGTCTTTGGCAAGGATGTCGTTGGTAAGTAGGAGGCCTTGAAAGGGGAAATTTTGAGAGTACAGAATTTGAATGTTTCTGTCAGGATTAAAAGCAGAGTGATTAAGGATAAGGAACATTGGTTCTCTCGCTGTAGTGGAACTCTGGTAAAGAGGAAGAGAGAGATGTATAACATGTAGAGGAAGCAGGGAGAAAATATGTTGCTGGATGTGCATGTGCAAATGCAGGAAAGGCGGTGTATGTTGCCAGTGTGGACTTCAGTAAGGCCTTTGACAGGGTCCCGCATCGGGGGTTAGTTAGGAAGATACAATCGACAGTACAGAAATGAAGGTTGAATAGGTTCGGACTTTATTCCCTGGAGAGGGGAAGAATGTGGGGAGACTTGATAGAGGTTTATAAAATGATTTTGGCAACAGAGAATTAATGAAATCAGGCTTCTCCACTGAGGTTAGAGAAGAAAAAAAAATACAAGAGGAGATGGGTTAAGGGTGAAGGGGGAAAAGATTGAAAAGAACATGGGGGGGGGCTTCATCATACAGAGAGTGGTGAAAGTGTGGAATGAGCTGCCAGATGAAGTGGTAAATGCCGGCTCACTTTTAAAATTTAAGAAGAACTTGAACAGCTACACGGATGAGAGGTGTATGGAGGGATATGGGTCGGTTGCTGGTCAATGGGACAAGGCAGAAAAATGGTACGGCAGAGCCAGGAGAGGCCAAAAGGCCTATTTCTATGCTGCAACGTTCTGTGATGTATAAGTTGTAGATTGCGCATGTATATTACACACACACACACACATACACACACACACACACACACACACACACACACACACACACACACACACACACACACACACACACACACACACACACACACACACACACACACACACACACACACACACACCTTGATGCTGCGACTGATGCCTATTGTACTGGGGAGCTGCACAGCAAAGGCTGCACCCATTGTGACCATTATTGACTAACGGTTGTTAGGATGGGGGTGAGGCATTTGGTAGTGGTGTGAATAGAGGTCCGAATGTTCTCGCAGAATAGTCCTAGCGAGTAACCGTGCTGCATTCTATAGAAACTGCACACATCGTTCATTACCTGCTGGTGCTAGAGCCAAGGATGGTCCATGTTGCAATTGCATTCATTTGCTCTGTAGCAGAGTTTAACACCTCACATTCTGCTAATAATAGGTAAGTCAGAAAGACGAAACTGCGGTCATTATTTCCTCATCTGTTCTTCAGAAGTTCAATTGTACCACGAATACTCTCAAAATAGAGCAGTTCCTTCTCCATCCATCACTCCCCCCACCACACCACAGGCCAGTTCATGGTGAAATACATGCTGACTGTTTTACAGGTCCATGTTAGTAACAGTTTGTTTATCCATCAGGACTGACGGTTTTAATACTCACCTCACTGTAGCCACTCTCAACAGACTTTCAAGCATTGAATCAGTTTCTCAGGGATATAGTAATTACTAAAACATAGGACACACACCAATCACCCAGCAAGTTTCCTGCAACTCGGTTTGTTTCCCATGTTTCGATCAGTATATAGAGGTTCCGACGAGAGAGGATAAAATATTAGATCTCCTATTAGGAAACGAGTTAGGACAGGCGACGCAAGTGTGTGTAGAGGAGCATTTTGTTTCCAGGGATCATAACACCATTAGTTTCAACTTGATCATGGATGACGATAGACCTGGTCCTCGGTTTGAGGTTGTAAACTGGAAAAAGGCCAATTTTGAAGAAATGAAGTATATAAAAACGTGGATTTGGACAGGTTTTTAATTGGCATGGATGTCGTTCATATGTATGAGTCTTGAAAGGAGAAGTTTTGAGAGTACAGAGTCCTTATGTTCCAGTCAGGATTAAAAGCAAAGTGAATAAGGATAAGGAACTTTGGTTCTCTCGGGATATTGGAACTCTGATAGAGAAGAAGAGGGAGACGTATAACATATAAAGAAAACAAGGTAGTCGAGGAGTGTTAAAAAAAGACCCAAAAATACCCAAGAAAGAAATCAGGAGGGCTAAAAGAAAACGTGAGGTCGCTCAGGCAGACAAGGTGTAAGATAATCTTAGGCCGGTAGGTTTGTAGACAGTAGTAGATAAACTATTGGAAGGAGTACTAAGAGATCGGATGTATAAGTATTCAGATAGACAGGGACCTATTAGGGCGAGTCGACACAACTCTGTGCGTAGCAGGTCATGTTTATCAAATCTATTAATGTTTCGAGGTGGTTAGAAGGAAAGCAACAGACGGAAATCAGTAGATGTTCTCTGCGTGGACTTCAGTAAGGCCTTTGACAGGGTCCCGCATCGTGGGTTAGTTAAGAAGATACAGAAAGGAACAGAAAGGATACAGAAAGTACAGAAAGGAAGGTTGAATAGGAAAGGACTTTATTCCCTGGAGAGGGGAAGAATGTGGGGAGACTGGATAGAGGTATATAAAATAATTTTGGCAACAGAGGATTAATGAAATCAGGCTTCTCCACTGAGGTTAGAGGAGAAAAAAAACAAGAGGAGATGGGTTAAGGGTGAAGGGGGAAAAGATTGAAATGAACATGGGGGGGGGGAGCTTCATCATACAGAGAGTGGTGAAAGTGTGGAATGAGCTGCCAGATGAAGTGGTAAATGCAGGCTCACTTTTAAAATATAAGAAGAACTTGAACAGCTACACGGATGAGAGGTGTATGGAGGGATATGGTCTGGGTGCTGGTCAATGGGACAAGGCAGAAAAATGGTACGGCAGAGCCAGGAGAGGCCAAAAGTCCTATTTCTATGGTGCAACGTTCTGTGATGTGCAAGTTGTAGATTGCGCATGTATATTACACACACACACACACACACACACACACACACACACACACACACACACACACACACACACACACACAAACACACACACACACACACACACACACACACACACACACACACACACACACACACACACACACACCCCTTGATGTTGCGACTGATGCCTTATGTACTGGGGAGCGGCACAGCAGAGGCTGCACCCATTGTGACCAGTCTTGCAGACCATTCCTGTCTAACTTAGTTCCTCATTTCCTTTGCTGATCGTCACCCTCCGGGCGAGAACGGTTGTTAGGTTGGGAGTGAAGTATTTGATAGTGGTGTGACTAGAGGTCCAAATGTTCTCGCAGAATAGTCCTGGCTAGTAACCGTGCTGCATTCCATAGAAACTGCACACATCGGTCATTACCTGCTGGTGCTAGAGCCAGGGATGGTCCATGTTGCAATTGCATTCGTTTGCTCTGTAGCAGAGTTTAACACCTCACATTCTGCTAATAATAGGTATGTCAGAAAGACGAAACTGCGATCATTACTTCCTCATAGGTTCTTCAGAAGTTCAATTGTACCACAAATACTCTCAAAATAGAGCAGTTCCTTCTCCATCCATCACTCCCCAACACACCACAGGCCAGTTCATGGTGAAATACATGCTGAATGTTTTACAGGTCCATGTTAGTAACAGTTTGTTTATCCATCAGGACTGACGGTTTTAATACTCACCTCACTGTAGACATTCTCAACAGACTTTCAAGCATTGAATCAGTTTCTCAGGGATATAGTAATTACTAAAACATAGGACACACACCAATCACCCAGCAAGTTTCCTGCAACTCGGTTTGTTTCCCATGTTTCGATCAGTATATAGAGGCACCGACGAGAGAGGATACAATATTAGATCTCCTATTAGGAAACGAGTTAGGACAGGCGACGCAAGTGTGTGTGGAGGAGCATTTTGTTTCCAGGGATCATAACACCATTAGTTTCAACTTGATCATGGATGACGATGAACCTGGTTCTTGGTTTGAGGTTGGAAACTGGAAAAAGGCCAATTCTGAAGAAATGAGGAAGTATATAAAAACGTGGATTTGGACAGGTTGTTCTTTGGCATGGATGTCGTTCATATGTATGAGTCTTGAAAGGAGAAGTTTTGAGAGTACAGAGTCCTTATGTCCCAGTCAGGATTAAAGGCAAAGTGAATAAGGATAAGGAACTTTGGTTCTCTCGGGATGTTGGAACTCTGATGGAGAAGAAGAGGGAGACGAATAACGTGTTTAGAAAACAGGGAGCAAATAAGGTATTTGAGGAGTATAAAAAAGTCCAAAAATACTTGGGAAAGAAGTCAGGAGGGCTGAAGGGAGACATGAGGTAGCTGAGGCAGTCGGGCCGGTAGGTTTGTAGTCAGTAGTGGATCATCTATTGGAATGAGCACTAAGAGACAGGATCTATTCGTATTCATATAGACAGCGACTTGTTACAGAGAGTCAACACGGCTCGTGAGTAGGAAGTCTTGTTTAACTAATCTATTAGCTTCTCGTGGTGGTTAGAAGTAAAGTGGATGAAGGGGTGGCAGTGAATATTGTCTACGTGGACTTTGACAAGGTCCCCCATGAGAAGTTAGTTAGGAAGATACAGACGCTGGGGACACATGGTGATGGTGTGAATTGCATTAGCCATTGGCTCAATGGGAGAAGTCAGAGAGTGGTAGTGGAGGACTGCTTCTCTGAGTGGAGGCCTGTGACTAGTGGTCTGCCACAGAGATCAGTGTAGGGACCATTGTTATTTGTTATCCAAATCAATGATCCGCATGATAATGTGGTAAATTGGATCCGCAAATTTGCTGATGATACAAAGATTGGAGCTGTAGTGGAGAGTGAGGAAGGTTTTGAACGCTTGCAGAGGGATCTGGACGAGCTGCAAAAATGGGCTGAGAAATGGCAGATTGAGTTTACTGCAGGCAGGTGTGAGGTATTGCACTTTGGAAGGAAACACCAATGTAGAACATGCAAGGTAAATGGGAGGGCCCTGAGCAGTGCGGTAGAACAGAGGGATCCAGAAACACAGAAACAAAGTTCCCTAAAAGTGGCGTCACTGGTAGATAGAGTAGCATAGGAAGCTTTTGGTACATTGTCCTTTATTAATCAAACACACACACACACACACACACACACACACACACACACACACACTCACACACACACACACACACACACACACACACACACACTCTCACACACACACACACACACACACACACACACACACACACACACACACACACACACACACACACACACACACACACACACACACTGCGATTGAAGCCTGTACTGGGGAGCTGCACAGCAGAGGCCGCACACACTGTGACTACTTCTGCACCTATTGTCTATTGTCTATTATGTTCGGGATTGGTCATTTGGTTGACGTGTGAATGGTGGTCCGAATGTTCCCGCAGAATAGTCCTGGCGAGTAACCGTGCTGCATTCTATAGACACAGCACACATCGGCCATTCCCTGCTGGTGCTGTAGGAAGGGAAGGTGCATGTTGCAGTTGCATTCGTTTGCAATGCAGCAGTGTCCAAAGCTACACTGGCTGCTAATAATAGAAAACAGAATGGGAAGTTGTGGAAATCACTTCCTCCTCTTTTGACAGCAATTCAAATTCAACGGTCAAAGCCACTCAGTATCTTCTCTTTAGAACATAGACCATAGAACTTAGAGTAGTGCAGCACATTGCTGGCACTTCGGCCCACAACGTTTGGCCGACCCTTAAACCTTGCCCCCCCCATATAAACACTCCCACATCTTAAATTCCTCCAGATACCTGTTTAACAGTCGCTTAAACTTCACCAATGTATCTGCCTCCACCACTGAATCAGGCATTGCGTTCCACGCACTAACCACTCTCTGAGTGAAAAACATTCCTCTAATACCCCCCTTGAATTTCCCAACTTTTCCTTAAACACTCTGTCATGTCTCCTCTCCTCCTCGTCGTCCTTCTCTCCAAAGAGCAAATAACTAGCACCACAAATCTCTGATCATTATCCATACTCTCTAAACCAGACCGCACACTGGTAAATCTCTTCTGTACCCTTTCCAATGCTTCCACATCCTTCCTATGGAGAGGTGAACAGAACTGGATACAATACTCCAAGGGTGGCCTAACTAGAGTTTTATAGAGCTGCATCATTACCCCGACTCTATCCCTCGACTTATGAAAGGTAACACCCATAAGCTTTCTAAACTACCCTATCTACCTGTGAGGCAACTTTCAGGGATCTGTGGACATGTACCCCCAGATCCCTCCGCTCCTCCACACTTCCAAGTCTTCTGCCGTTTACTGTTTACTCTGCCTTGGAGTTTGTCCTTCCAAAATGTACCACCTCACACTTCTCCGGGTTGAACTGCATCTGCCAGTTCTCAGCCCAGTTCTGCATCCTATCAATGTCTCTCTGCAATTTTCGACAATCCTCAACACTATCTACAACACCAGCAATCTTTGTGTCGTCTGAAAACTTACCAACCCGCCCTTCTACCCCCATATCGAAGTCTTTAATAAAAATCACGAAAATTAGAGGTCCCAGAACCGATCCTTGTTGGACACCAGAATAGCAACCTCACTCATATTGTCCTTACCATCATCAAGTTCCCTCTCATTGGTGAATACCGAAGAGAAATATTCATTCAGGACCTGGTTGAGGAAATAATCATTGATGCCCTTTATCTCTAATCGGCCCGATCGTCACTCCTGTCGACCTTTTGATCTTCATATAATTGAAGAATACCTTGGGGTTTTCCTCTTCCCTACTCGCCATGGCCTTCTCATGCCCACTTCTTGCTCTCCTCAGCCACGACATCCGGCTGCTCACCCTCCCTCATGAGAATACTGAGAACTCGATCCGAGATGTCGCTGACCCTGGCACCAGAGAGACAACAGACCTTCCGGGATGCTCGATCTCTTCCACAGAACCTCCCAACTGTGCCCCTAACTATCGAACCCCCTTTCACTACTGCTCTCCTCCTTTCCCTCCTTCCCTTCTGAGCTGAGGGTCCAGTCTCGCTGCCAGGGACGCAACCACTGCAACCTGAGCCAAATAGGTCGTTCCCACCAACAGTCAGGAGACGGAAGGAAAACAGAGTGAATGTGCAGAGCACACCTGCGGCCGTTCCCATCAATAATAAGGATGCCGTTTTGGATACTGTTGGTGGGGACGACCTATTAAGGTCAGGTTGCAGTGGTTGCGTCCCTGACAGCTCAGAAGGGAAGGAAGGAAAAGAGGAGAGCAGTAGTGATAGGGGTTCGATAGTTAAGGGGCACAGATAGGAGGTTTTGTGGAAGAGATCGAGCATCCCGGATGATTCAAGGTCCTCAGTGATTAATTAGAGTGCTCTGCTCATTCACTCCATTATCCTTCCGTCTCCTGACAGTCACCCAGCTACCTGCCTCCTGACTTATAGGGGTGACTATCTCCCTGTAACTATTGTTTACTTCTGCCTCTGCCTCACGAATGATCCGAAGTTCAGCCAGCCCCAGCTCCAGTTCCCTAACACGGTTTGTCAGAAGCTGCAGCTGGATGCACCTTTTACAGGTGTAGTCATCAGAGACAATAGTGCTCGCCCTGACTTCCCACATACTGCAATCGGAGCAACCGGCTGTCCGAACTGCTGCCTTCATTACCTACTCCTCAGTTAATTAAAGTTATTAAAGGAGCGTTCCCGGCCTTATCTCACCGATCAAGTTCGTCCTCAGCCTCTGCTTACCGAAGCCTCTCGAGCCAAAGCCTTCCTAGTCTATCTCCCACTACTCCGCCGCCCTCTACTACGTCGCCTGCTCCGTTAACATGCGGAGAGGAGAGCATATCCCAGACTGTGATAATGAGAAGGGAGCATATTCCGGATGATGGTAATGAGACAAGAGCATATCTGGGACGGTAATAATCAGAAGAGAGCATATCCCAGTCTGTAATAATGAGAAGGGAGCAATCTTTCCCGATCCTCGTCATTGTGGGCTTCACACCAGACGGTGATGGAAAGAGTCAGAATACTCCCCACCTTGCAGTTCCAGACACTTCCCAGTCTTTGATGACAAACCAGTGCCAAATCTCTTCGATCACCTAATCCAGATAACCCCAATAGGCGGAACGCTGGCCATGTCCATACCGCGAGAACCAAATGTCTGGACCGCGCCGGCCCATTGTCACTTCCGTGAACACACCTGTCATAACATGTCAATAAAGCACGCGCTGCTCTAAGTTACTTTAACCTCATCCGACACCGTACACTGGACCTACCCCCTGTGGAGCCCGCGACCTACTGCGCGCTCTCTACGTCCCTCACGGGGGAAAGTTCCACTTTCCACGTCTGCGGGACCATTGCGAGAAGAACGAAATGGGGAAGACCCAGTGATGAAGTACATCATGAAGAGCCTGTCAGAAAACTTCAGGGAACGGTTTGAAATCTCCCCTAATCTCTAAGGTGACATCTTCCTCTCCCAAGACCGCCGTTCTCCGTTTCGGCTGACAGCCGGTGGACTGCAGACGCCAAAAGGCTGGCGCCTTCCGTAGATGTGGCAACTCTTCGGATGGAGGTCTTGGAAATGAGAACTTCTGATTCGCTCAAACCACACCTCAGTGACTTTTGGATCAATGTGGTTCCCTAAGCTCAATTCAAAACCACGAGAGCTATTGAAATGCTTCAATTCACACTGTTCCGCTCCACGTACATAAGTGATTCATCGTTTTCTTCAATGAACTCCATGAAGAATCAGGACAGAAACAGACTCTCCAATGCACATCTCGGCCAGAGCCTCAGGATTGCGACAACAGAATACCGGCCCGACATCAGAAGGGTTGCCTCATCCCGTCGATGTCACTTCTGTCGCTGACTGGTGACTGAATCAATTTAATGTTGTGCACTTGTCAATCTTATTGTGGTATAATATTATGACAACAATAATACTGATAATTCCATTTATAGCTACGACTCATACTTCAAATGCTACATAGCTTAATTAAAAAGAACATATAGTTTAAATGAAAGAACAGAAACGGTGGGAAAGGCAATACGACTAAAAATGTTTGTGTGGAAGAGAGGTGGTGTAGATTTCCAAACTAACTCTGTGTGTGTGTGTGTGTGTGTGTGTGTGTGTGTGTGTGTGTGTGTGTGTGTGTGTGTGTGTGTGTGTGTGTGTGTGTAAAATATGCATACGTGCCGCAGAACCACAGAACATTACAGCACAGAAACAGGCCTTCTGGTCCTTCCTGGCTCTGCCGTACCATTTCTCTGCCATGTCCCACTGACCTGCACCCGGCCCATATCCTTCCATACACCTCTCATCCATGTAGCTGTCCCAGATGAGTTCTCATTGTGGCAGCTCACAGTTGTGATAGCTAGAGTCATAATTAAATGGCTGGTTTTGAACTTACTTTTTTTTCAAGAGTGCATTTTTTGTCTACTACTACTACCACTATCACTATTACTAATATTACTAACACTATTACTTCCACTAACACTACTACTACTACTACTACTACTACTACTACTACTACTAATAATAATAATGATAATAATAATAATAATAATAATAATAATAATAATAATAATAATAATAATAATAATAATAATAATAATAATAATAATAATAATAATAGTGTTAGCAGCAACAGCAACATCTGCCCATAAAACAACTTACTGGTGCAGGGAAAATAAAACCCGGAAGTTTTGGCCCTTGGCTTGACATGCTTGACATAATTTGGCCCTTGCAGAAAACTAATTCGGGAACCCTAACCTAATAGAATCCAGCCGCTGACGTGCGGTGACAACACTCAACCATTCTATCTATTTCAGAGGAGTGTAGTTTTGTGGAAAGTGCCACGTCAGCTGTAAAGCATGGCAGCAGAGTATCGAAGGCCGAATAGCCTTCTGTTCCTTCAGCGCTTTATTCCGTTTATTCGCTTGTTTCTCGCTCTGCAATCAAACAGCTCCGAGTTCTCACCTAACACACTCTCAACATCTGGCACGGAGACCAGGAAATGCGGATCCGTCTCCGAATGTAACAGAGACAGGCGCCGCTCTCTCGGGATCGCGTAGATGACGTTCACTTTACTCTCTCTCTTTCTCTTCATGTCGGTGGGTGAGACAAACTCTCTTTGAGATCATTATCGGATTCCACACAGCAGCAGATAGTTGTAGAACAGCACACAGGATTTGATGTCGATTTCAGCAAATTACAGACTTTCTGATCCAATCAGCGCTGCCGCTTGTGACGTCAGAATCCAGATATCTGACCAGCAAACCAGGAACTGCGGCTCAGTCTCCGAGTGTAACAGAGATCGGCGCTGCTCTCTCGGGATGTCGGGACTGGCCTTCGCAGCTCTCGTTCTTTGTCTCCACATAACGGCGGGTGAGGGTCACTCTCTCGAACAGTCAGCGGTCAGATAATCAACAGAACGGCGGGTGGTTAGAGGATAGAAGGTCAGGTTAGCAGAGACGATCTCACTGATCTAAGTACAGATCTGAGCTATCTGTGCTGATTGAGCGAAGTGCAGTTCTCGATTCCATCCGCTTCTGTCGCTTTTCCCTCACACGATTTTATCTTTTTCAGGTGAGTCTCAGCATTTTACCATTCTCGCTGAGCACAGCGAGATAAATGTCACCATCGGGAGAGATGCGCTCTTTTCAGTGCGGCCGTCGGGCAATGTCAGCAGTGGAAGCTGGAATTTCAATGGGAGAACACTCTTCCAGTGGATCGGCCAAACCTGGACCATTGACAATGTCTACAGATCTCGGGCTGAGTTATTCACCTCCAACGGGTCGCTTCTGCTGAAGTCGGTGAACATGTCGGACAGTGGGGAATACCGTGTGAATATGTTTCCAACAAGTGGCTCCCAAACCTCAGCGACCGTCACTCTGCGTGTCACTGGTAAGTGAGACAGAGTCATGCGATCTCGGACTATAACTTTCATTTTATTCCTGTGGTGAAAGAATACACTACAATCTTTACGGTGGTCGCAGAACCTGGACTCCAGTGAACTCTGCCAGACCTGCTCTCGGACTGTTCAGATCTCACTGTTGTGCGTGGCTGTGTCTCGCCGTTTCTGTCTGCAGGCTGCTCGCACCTGTGTGTGCCGGATTCAGTTCCGTCTTCAAGGCTATCAAGTAATCATTTTTTGCTGTATTTTGCTCTATTTTTGCAAACGGACTGTTTCTTAAGTCAGCTGGAAATGAGTAATTCTAAGTCATCTACCTCAATGTTTAACGACGCTATCCTCCCCAGTGCCGTCCACATGTCTAAGTCAGTATAGAAACATTGAAAACATACAGCACAACACAGGCCCTTCGGCCCACAAGGTTGTACCGAACATGGCCCTGCCTTAGAAATTATTAGGCTTACATATAACCTCCATTTTTCTAAGCTCCACGTACCTATCGAAAAGTCTCTTTAAAGCCCCTATCGTATCCGCCTCCACCACCGTTGCCGGCAGCTCATTCCACGCACTCACCACTCTCTGAGTAAGAAACTTACCCCTGACATTTCCTCTGTACCTACTCCCCAGCACTTTAAACCTGTTTCCTCTTGTGGCAACCAATTCAGCCCTGGGAAAATGCCTCTGACTATCCACATACTCAATACCTCTCATCATCTTGTACACCTCTATCAGGTCACCAGTCATGCTCCGTCCCTCCAAGGAGAAAAGGCCGAGTTCATTGTATCTGCTTTCATTAGGCATGCTCCCTAATCCAGGCAACAACATTGTAAATCTCCTCCGCACCCTTTCTATGGCTTCCACATCCTTCCTACAGTGAGGCGACCAGAATATTGACAGCTTTCTGTGGTTTTATCTCTAATCTGTGCATCTGTAGTAGTTTGCTTTAAGCAGAATATATCTCCTTGGAGCCAACATTTCAGCGCAGTACGTTACACGTGATCCATGATCTGTGGTATTTTTACAGAAGCCGTATCCAGGCCCAACACCACATCGAATGACGCGGACTCGGTAGAACACAATCACACAGTTAGTTTGGATTGCACGGCAAGAGCGGGACATGCTTCCTATCCGTGGTTAATGAAAAACAGGACAGTTAGCTCTGACGTTCCGATTACCGTGAGCACCACATCGACTGAACGTTTACCGCCATTATCACTATATTAGCCCGAGTGTCCAACACTGATTATATTGTAAATGGAGAAAATACAACAATAAGAGAATGATGTGCAAAGGGACTTGTCAGTCCTTGTGTAGGATTGCCTAAAGGATAATTTAGAGGTTGAAACTGTTCTGAGGAAGGGAAAAGCGACATGAGGACAAGAGGACAAGAATATAAAAGTCAGCTTATCACATTGAAAATTTATGAAGCATTGGTAAGGGCTCATTTTAGTATTGTGAACAGATAAGAAAGAATGTATTGTATTTGGAGAGGGTTCAAAGGGCGTTCACGGAAATGATTCCGAGATTGAAAGACTTGTCATATTATGAGCCTGAATAAAGAAGGGTGAAGGGTGACATCATTGAAAACAGTCGAATGGTGAAAGGCCTTAATAGAGTGGATGTTGAGAAGAAGTTTCCCTTGGTGGGAGAGTCAAAGATCATCGGACACTTATAGAGTGGATGTGGAGAGGATGTTTCCCGTAGTGGGGGAGTCGAGCACCAGTGGACACAAATAGAGTGGATGGGGAGAGGATGTTTCATACAGTGGGGGAGTCTAGCAGCAGTGGACACAGATCGAGTGGATGTGGAGAGGATGTTTCCTATAGTGGGGAAGTCTAGGACCAGAGGACACAGATAGAGTGGATATTGAGAAGAAGTTTCCCTTGGTGGGAGAGTCAAAGATCAGCGGACGCTTATAGAGTGGATGTGGAGAGGATGTTTCCTGTAGTGGGGGAGTCGAGCACCAGAGGACACAGATAGAGTGGATGTGGAGAGTATGTTTCCTATAGTGGGGGAGTCTAGGACCAGAGGACACAGATAGAGTGGATGTGGAGAGGATGTTCCCTATAGTGGGGAAGTCTAGGACCACAGGACACAGATAGATTGGATGTGGAAAGGGTGTTTCCCATAGTAGGGGAGTCTAGGACCAGATCACACAGATAGAGTGGATGTGGAGAGGATGTTTCCTATAGTCGGAGAGTTTAGGTCCAGAGGACACAGATAGAGTGGGTGTGGAGAGGATGTTTTCTATAGCGGGGGAGTCTAGTAACACAGATAGAGTGGGTGCGGAGAGGATAACTCCCGTGGTGGGAAAGCCAAGGACAAGATGACATAGCTAAAAATAGTGAGTCTTTCTTTTAGAAGTGAGCTGCAAAGTTATCGGAAGAGATGGTGAATCCGTGCAAATGTTTGCCACAAGCAGCGGTAGAGACCATGACTTTATGCATATTTGACCCATATGTTTGTTAGATTCTTGATTGGTCAGGTCAGCAAAGGATACAGGGGAGGGCAGGAGCGTCGGTCTCAGAGGAAAATCGGATCAGCCATGATGAATTGGCGGCGTAGGTGCGATAAACAACATGGCCGAAATCTGCCCCTAAACTTTCCGATCCTATGGTATTATGGAATCCAAATCAGGTTTACTATCACCAGCATAGGTCGTAAAATTACTTGTTTTTTTATGGCAGCGTGCAGTGCATTTCGCAATAATAAAACTAATATTTTCACATTAAAAACATTTGGCCATCTAACCTGTGGATGACAGCTCTCACATCAGGACATATATGTCCCGGATGTGATGTCATCGCAGATCTGATGTCCGATTCCTCTGAACATGTTTAGCAGAACAGTCTGCATCACAGTTTGTTCAGGTGACCAAGCATCTTCTGCTGGAAGAATTATATTTCAATGCCCATTTCCTGCCTTTCTGGTGCGAATATTGGAAGCGGGTATCGTTAGCGGTTAAAGGGTTTCTCTGATTTAACACTGATGCAATCGCCTTGTGGCGTAATGTGGATCTGTTGTAATGTCCTGGATTAAATTGTGCAAACGAATTGAGCTGTTTGTATCCCTCAGCATGGAACTTGACGTGTTTGTCAACCTAACAAGAAAATCCAGTCTCGCAACAAAAAATAAACCTTGTATTAGGTGTGCTTTGATGAAAAGGCAGTGAAGATGTCAGTGCTCTCAGCGTTAAAACAGAGATGTTGTGTTTGTTTATTCTTTATGAGCAGCTGGTGTGGTGCAGTCTCCTATCGAGTAAGGGATCCTCGCTGATTGTTAAGCTCGGTTAAGCTTGCAATGCACGGTCACAGATATTGTCTGACAGGTCGTTACCTGCTGATGGGCATGACGAGTGTAATTGTCTCCACAGCACCAATGCTGACACTGAAGTTTGTTTCCTTGCTGGGAATGAAAGAATGTGACCGAGTTCAGAGCAGAGCGGGTGTGTCAGGAATTTCCCTCATGCTCCCTGTGTTTATGTAATTGACCCTTGGCTCAGTTAAACTGTCAATATTTCCTCCTTCTGTACTCCACTGTGAAACCCTCTTCAGGTTGTTCATGAATTGTGGGCCTTGACTGAGTCAGGGATACTGATCACGTAAACAGACTCTGCCGCCCACCCGCTCCCTGATGACGCCAAAGCTTCTTCATTTTTTGTCCCAGTTTCGTCTATTTGGGCAATAACCCTACAAGCCCCTCCCACCCATGTCGCCTCCCAAATGCCTCTTAGCTATTGTAATTCTTCAACTTCTTTGGCAGTTCACCCCAGAGGCATGCACCCATCGGTGCAAATAAATGGCCTCTTAGTACTCCTTGGAATATCTTACTTCTCTCTGATCCCTGCAGGTTTAGACTCCGAATCCCATCGGAAAGAATACAACAGTCTACGGTATCCCGAGAATTCATCTGTCACTCCGGATTAGCTTGCGTTCGAATGGAATATCCTCGAGAATCTCTTCTTCCCTGTCTCCAGGTTGACATGTGTCGACGCTGTTGTAACTGTACCACTTCTTCTGGCAGCTCATTCCAGAATCAGGTGTAAAGAAATCCTCCATTATTTCTCCCTGCAATATCCTCCCTCTTCGTTTGTATCTGTGCCCTCTCGATTTAGAATCCAAACCCGTCCCAGAGATTACAGCTGTCTGCCATATCCTGCGCATTCATGGGTCATTCCGTATTCGCCTATATTCGAATATAATAAATACTTCTCTTGGCCAACCTTTCCCTGTAATTGATGCTTTTATTCTCGGCAATATCCTGGAAAATCTCTTCTTCTCTGTCTCCAGGTTGACAATGCCTTCTCAATAACATGGTAGCCACACTTGCTGACAATTCTCCAGTTGTATTCTCACTGAGCCATAATGTCCCGACTCCTAGAAATCCAGCGTGCTAAACTTCCTCCTCACCACCCTGCCTGAATGTGCGCCCGAACTCTGCAAAGAATCTCCTATCCGTCCGTGCCAATGTCCAAAATACATCACCTTATGTTAGTATATTTTGATACCAATTTGTAATTCTTCGGATCGCCTCCCAGTCAGATCAAATCTCTCTGTCAATCAATCAATCAAACCCGATGCACTCGAAACAAGACCTCCTAATTTCGTGTCGTCACTAAACTTACTAATTGAGCCATTTACACTCACATCCGTGTGATTCAGATAAAGAAGGAATGACAGAGATCCCAACTGATCCTGTGGCATCCCACTGGTTAGAGGCTTCTTGTCGGAGAATGCACCTCAGTCATCGCCCCCTATCACTGAGCCAATTCTGAGTCAAACTCTCTCATTGCCATGAATCTCAGAATGTCTAAACTTTCGGAACAGTCTACCGTGCGGGAGTTTGTCAATGACCTTATTCAACTTCACTGAGTTAACTTCATACCTCGCCTTCGTTACCAATACCAAAATAAAAACAAACTACAAAAGATTCGAATCAGATTCAGACCCACAAGAACAATCATGATAATTATTATAAATGATTATGACCTCATCCAGGTCATTAAAAAAATCAAAAAGAGCAGGATTCTCTGCTCCGTTTCTTGAACAATGGAACAACACCCTCAACCCATCAATCCTTCCGGAACCTCTCCTCATTGATAATGCAAAGATCGTCGCCGGAGGCTCAGCAATCTCCTCTCCATCGCCGCCCAGAGTAGACGAGACTGCATCCCGTCTGGTCACGGCAACTTATCCAGCTTGATGCTTTCCAAAAGCTCCAGCACATCCTCTTCCTGAATATCTACACGCTTCATGTGTAGTGGAGTAAACGATGGAAGTGGATAATGCTGGCGGTGCATTGCCGAGCCCTATGAGAATCTGCTTTATTATCCTCACTTAAATCGTGCAAATGAGTTGTGCATTTGTTTTAGATGTTCCGGGAAATCTACGTCTCAGCCCAGATCTTGCGGCGTCTAGATCAGTGTCAAATGAGATTTCATTTTTCTTGGAAACCGGTTCCTGAATTACAGTGGTATGTTAACGGCTCACATTTTATTAACAAAACGAACAACGGTGCAATTTGTTTTATGGGAAGGATGTAATAGAGAAATGGCCGTCATTTAAAGGTGAAATTTTCAGGGTACAGAATCTTTATGATCCTGTTAGGTTGAAAGGAGCGGTTAAACTTTTGAGAGAGACATGGTTTTCAAGGGATATTGGAAACGTGGTAAGGAAAAATAGAGATATCTACAATAAATATAAATATAAGTAAATGAGGTGCTCGAGGGATATAAAGAATGTAAGAAGAATCTTCAGAAAGAAATTAGGAAAGCTAAAAAAGTTGCGAGGTTGCTATCCAAGTAAGGGGAAAATAAATCCGAAGGGTTTCTACAGTTATATTAATAGCAAAATGATAGTGAGGGATAAATTGGTCCCTTAGAGAATCAGAGTGAACAGCTATGGGTGGAACCGCAAGAGTTGGGGGAGATTCAGAACAATCTATTTTCTTCAGTATTCACTATGGAGAAGGATATTGAATTGTGTAAGGTAAGAGAAACATGTAGGGAAGCTTTGGAAACAATGACGATTAAAGAGGAGGAAGTACTGGCGCTTTTAAAGAATATAAAAGTGGATAAATCTCGGGGTCCTGACAGGATATTCCCTATGACCTTGAGGGAAGTTGGTGTAGAAATGGCAGGGGCTCTGACAAAAATATTTCAAATGTCATTAGAAATGGGGATGGTGCCGGAGGATTGACATATTGCTCATGTGGTTCCATTGTTTAAAAAGGTTTCTAACAGCAAACCTAGCAATTATACACCTGTCAGTTTGACGTCAGTGGTGGGTTAATTAATGAAAAGTGTTCTTAGATGTGGTATATATAATTACCTGGATATACAGGATCTGATTATGAACAGTCAACATGGATTTGTGCGTGTAAGGTCATGTTTGACACATCCTATTGAGTTTTTTGAAGAAGGTACGAGGGAAGTTGACGAGGGTAAAGCAGCGGATGTTGTCTGTATGGACTTCAGTAAGACCTTTGGCAAAGTTCCGCATGGAAGATTAGTTAGGAAGGTTCGATCGTTAGATATTAATATTGAAATAGTAAAACTGGATTCAACAATGGCTGGATAAGAGATTGCAGAGAGTAGTGGTGGATAACAGTTTGTCAGGTTAGAGGTCGGTGACTGGTGGTGTGCCGGAGGGATCTGTATTGGGTCCAATGTTGTTTGTCATATTCATTAATGATCTGGATGATGGGGTGGTAAATTGGATTTGTAAGAATGAAAATGATGCTAATGTAGGTGACGTTTTGGACAATGAAGTGTGTTTTCCAAGCTTTCTGAGAGATTTAGGGCAAATAGAATAGGGGGCCGAACGATGGCAGATTGAGATTAATGCTGATAAGTGTGAGGTGCTACATTTTGTTAGGAATAATTCAAATAGGACAAACATGGTAAATAGTAGGGCATGAGGAATACAGTAGAACTGAGTGATCTAGGAATAATGGTGCATAGTTCCCTGATGGTGGAATCTCATGTGGATAGGGTGGTGACGAAAGCTTTTGGTATGCTGGCCTTATAAATCACAGCACTGAGTATAGGAATTTGGATGTAATGTTAAAATTGTACAAGGCATTGGTAAGGTCGAATTTGGAATATTTTGTACAGTTCTGGTCACCGAATTATAGGAAACATGTCAACAAAATAGAGAGCGTACAGAGAAGATTTACTGGAATGTTACCTGGGTTTCAGCACCTAAGTTACAGGGAAAGGTTGAATAAGTTAGGTCTTTATTCTTTGGAGAGTAGAAGGTTGAGGGAGGACTTGATAGAGATATTTAAAATTATGAGGGGGATAGATAGAGGTGACGTGGTCTCGTTTTTACCGGGCACCATACCAGCAGTTATGGTCGAAATGACAATAAAAAGTGACTTGACTTGACTTGACTTGACTTGAACCTGGCGGTTATCCTTTTGTGTATTCTGCTCAAGGCCCGCCAAACCAATTTGCAGCTCTGCATTTTCTTCTGCATTTTCTCTCCATCTAAATAATGGTCTGCCCGTTTATTTGCTCACCAAAGTGCATGACCAGACAATTTCCAACATAGTATTTTATTTGCTACTTCTTTGCCTATTCCCCTAAACTATCTAAGTCTCTCTGAAGACTCGCTGTTTCCTCAACGCTATTTTTCCTCCACCTATCTTTGTATCATCGGCAAATATAGCCACAAATCCATTAATCCTGTAGTCCAAACCTTTGACATACATGGTAAAAAGCAGCGGTTTGTGTTGAATGGAGAGATGCAGCCTGTGATGAGTGTCAATATTGTTCAGACGATATGAGTCCCAGTGCAGAGCGAGTAAGACTGCAGCCGTTCTCGTTCCACTGCTGAGAAAAGAAAAGTGCAAAGGATGTTGATTGATTGTTCCTTCTCCTGCTCGCCATCTCAGCCCTGGGAAAAGGCCTCTGACTATCCACACGATCAATACCTCTCATCATCTTTTACACGTCTATCAGGTCACCACCCATCCCCCGTCGCTCCAAGGAGAAAAGGCCGAGAACATTCAATCTGCTCTCTGAAGGCATGCTCCCCAATCCAGGCAACATCCTCGTAAATCTCCTCTGCACCCTTTCTATGGTGTCCACGTTCTTCCTGTAGTGAGGAGACCAGGAATGAGCGCCACACTCCGAGTGGGGTCTCTCCAGGTTCCTTTCTAGGTGCAACAGTACAATCAGCTCGAAAACTAAATCCGACGGTTGGTGAAGGCCAGTACACCGTACGCCTTCTCAACCACAGAGTCAACCTGAGTAGTGGCTTTGATTGTTCTTTGGACTCGGACCCCAAGATCCCTCTGATCAACCGTACTACCAAGATTCTTGCCATTAATATCTATATTCTGCCTACCTAACTGAACGACCACACACTTATCTGGGTTGAACTCTCACATCTCAGCCTCGTTTTGCATCCAATCAGTGTCCTGCTGTAACCTCTAACTGCCCTCCACACTATCCACAACAACCCAGTCTTTCTGTCATCAACAAATTTGCGAACCCGTCCATACGGTCTACATCTACGGCTCTACCTTCATCAATGTGTTTCGTCACATCTTCAAAAAAATCAATCAGGCTGATAAGACTCTCTGGACTATAATTTCCTGGGCTATCCCTACTCCCTTTCTTGAATACGAGAGCAACAACCGCAACCCCCCAATCCTCGAGAAACTCTCCCGTCCTCATTGATGATGGAAACATCACCGCTGCAGGCTCAGCAATCTCCTCCCTCGCCTCCCACGGTTTCCTGGGATGCATCCCTTCCGGTCCAGGTGACCTATCCAACTTAATGATATCTAAAATCTCCAGTACATCCTATTCCCTAACATCTATCGTCAAAGGCTTTTCAGCCTGCTGCAGGTCATCCCTACAATCGCCAAGATCTTTAACCGTAGAGAATAGGGAAGCCAAATTTTCATTAAGTACCTCTTCCGATCCCATACACCCTTTTGTACTGTCTCACTTGATTGGGCCCATTCTCTCACGTCTTATCCTCTTGCTCTTCATATAGTTGTAGAATGCCTCGGGGTTTTCCTTAATCCTGTCTGGCATGGCCTTCTCATGGCCGCTTCCGGCTCTCCTAATTTATTCTTAAACTCCTTCCTGCTTATCTGACAGGTTTCTAGATCTTTATCATTACCCTGTTTTTTGAACCTTTCGTAAGCTCTTTTTTCCTTCTTCACTCTATTTACAACGGCCTTTTGTACAACACGGTTCCTGTTTCGTGTATGCTTGTACTTCCCACCGGTCGCGATGAATGGAACACAGTTAGCCAACCTCCAAACTTCGCAATTTTCCCCGAATCCTGTAACGTCCATCTCAAAACATCATGTCCATCAGATTGAATAACTTATAAATGTTTACTTATTATGGAATGATAAAAGTTTGATTTCATTTTCAGATTCGTAACAGAATTCATAAACCTGCAGATTCTATTCTTGTGTCGTGCACTAACCAAACCCCTCTGTTTTAACAGGACCTGTTTCCAATGTCACTGTTACATCTAATGCCACCAGACTGATTGAGTACAGCGACACCGTCAGACTAACCTGCTCCGCAAGAGGCACGGATGTCTCTTACCTGTGGCTTGAGGAGAACAGCGTGATCATTCCCGGCGGCAGGTTTGAGCTGAGTGCCGATCACAGCACACTCACTGTTTCTGGAGTGCGACGGACAGACGGAAATTTCACCTGTAGAGCAAGCAACGTGATTAACGAAATCACGAGCGCTCCGTTTTCTCTTAATGTCAACTGTAAGTGTCCCGAGACTCCGGTAGTTACCTGTTATATCACAGTTAAATTTCAAATCCGTGTCTTATTACGGCTACGGTTAAGCTAACACTATGTCGGTTCAAATCTGTACTTCAGGTAAATGAAACGTGCAGGATAGCCTGGTCTATCCTGCATGAGTCTTCACACAAAACAACGCGTTTTGAACAAGTCCGATGCCCACGGCTCAAGGCAATGGTGATGTCCATTAAATTTGGATTTGACTCTGCTGAGCTTTGTGTGTCACTTCAGTTCTATTCATTCATATCGAAATCATCTCTGCAAAATTCTAATTCTGGTTTGTGTTTTTTCTCAACACAATGGAAGGTGATCCGGACTTGGTCCAGTGAGGGCAAAGATATTACTTTTTAGACAAATGGACATTTGAATCTCCGGCGCTGTGTAAGGCCGTTTAGGGACTTTGATAATAATTCCGTTCACCGGAAGGGACAGTGGAAGTTCAGAGTTTAAAACGCCCACAGCCCTTATCAGCCCCACAACCCTTCTGACAAATGTCCATAGACACGACGAGGTGGGGGATACATTGCTTCAGTGCACATGTGGAAGTGGGAATTTACAGCTGTTAGATCTGGATGAAAATCACAAAGTGCAGTGGTGTTACAGCCACCGGTCCTCACTGAAAGAGACTAAAACTAGAATATTAGAACTGAAAACGCGTCTTACCATAAAACGTTGTAAACTGGAGTGTCCCTATAATTGCACACGTGGTCAGAGACTTGACAGTATAGTGTGGGCCCACATGACATTTAGCCCGAACCCTGATTACATGAGTTATTGCATCTACACTCCGAGTCCCTGCAGAGTGGTGTTGGGTATTTTGTTTGGAAAGTTTTCCTGAACTCTTTTCCACAAAACACACACATAGGGAAGTTGTACAAAGCGATACGCTTATGACTGCCGTGCATTGTATCTAGGTTGGAATAGGAGACGGGTTTTGGGGTATGAGGTAACTGTGCAATCCATAGTTTCGGAAGACGTGGATAATCTGACACAGTGTCCCGACTCTCCTCTTTCCCGCGCGTGGCTTTCAGACGGATGCATTCTCCAGTGTGTCGGTGCGCTTTCTCTGGTGGTGGGCTGTTCTTCCTCTGCAGCTGAGGAACTCTGTTGTATCTCCTGTGTGATTTGTTGCAACCCCTTTTGTCCGTTTCTTTTAGACGGACCGGATCGTCCATCCATCATCACTCAACCGCACTCGTCTTTTCACATTGCCGGAGGCTCCCTAAGGTTAACATGTTTCTCAAAGTCCCACCCAGATGCTCAATTGAATTGGCAACTGAACGGTGCCCACCTACACAGTGGGCAGGAGGTCGTCCTCGACAGCATCTCTGTGAACAACGCGGGAACGTATACTTGTGAGGCCTATAACATGGTTACAAAAAGGAACAATGCCTCAACTACGCAAATCAATGTGTTCGGTAGGTAGTCCGTACCTCCCTTTGTTGAAGTCGTATATTTAACGGTGTTGGTGCGGCCAGGCCCGTGCAATTCAACTGAATGCCTGAACCCGATTAGACATTATTCTAATAAGGGATGCTCGCCAATCCAGACAACATCCTTGTAAATCTCCTCTGCACCCTCTCTGTGCCTGCCACATCATTCGTCTAGTGAGACGACCAGAACTGAGCATAGCACACCAAGTGGGGTCTGATCAGGGTCCTATATATCTGCAACATTACCTCGGCTCCTAAGTTCAATTCCACGATTGATGAAATCCAAGCCACCTTACGCCTTCTTAACCACAGAGTGAACCTACGCAGCTGCTTTGAGCGTCCTATGGTCTGGGACCCCAAGATCCCCATGGTCCTCCACACTGCCAAGAGTCTTACCATTAATACTATATTCTGCCATTATATTTGACCTACCAAAATGAACCACTTCACACTTATAAGGATTGAACTCCATCTGCCAGTTCTCAGCCCTGTGTTGCATCCTATCAATGCCCCGCTCTAACCACTGACCGGCCTCCACACTAACCATTGTGTCATCGGCAAACTTACTAACCTATTCCTCTACTTCTCCATCCAGCTCATTTGTAACAATCACCCCCCAATAGACTTTCTCTGCCTTCCCGCCAGGATTCAAGTGTAACCCGTCCTGTTTGTACAGTTGACAGCTGCCCCAGAAGAGTTCCCAATGTTCTAGAAACCTGAACCCTTCTCCCCTTCTCCAAGGGGACATTGCTTCGTGGATCCAGAACTGCCTTGCACACTGAAGGCAAATAGTGGTTTTCGACGGGTCATAATCTCCATGGAGATCGGTGACGTGGAGTGCCTCAGAGATCTGTTCTGGGACCCTTACTCTTAGTGATTTTTTATAATTTGTCTGGATGAGGAAGTGGAGGGATGGGTTGCTTTCAAGAAGGAGCTAGATGGATATCTGATGGATAGGGGAATCAAGGGATATGGGGACAAGGCAGGGACTGGGTATTGATAGTGAATGATCAGCCATGATCTCAGAATGGCGGTGCAGACTCGAGGGGCCGAATGGTCTACTTCTGCACCTATTCTCTATTGTCTATTGTCTACTGTTAGTTTTCTGACGACGGAATGGTTGGAGGTTTTCCAGATATTGTGGAGCACAGTCAGAGGTTACAGCGGGACGTTGACAGGATGCAAAACTGTGCTGAGCAGTGACAGATGGAGATCAACACAGATAAGTGTCAGGTGGTTCATTTCGTTAGGTCAAATGTCAAGACAGAATATAGCATCAATGGTAAGACTCTGGAGGATCTTGGGTTCGAGTATATTACTGTAACACACACAAAGCTGCTGCACAGGTTGCTTCTGTGGTTAGGACACCATAAGGATTGAGTTTAAAACCCGAGAGGTAATGTTGTAGCCATATAGGAACTCGGACAGACCCCACTTGTAGTACTGTGCTCTATACCGGTCGGCTCACTGAAGGAAGTATGTAGAAACCACAGGGACGGTGCAGAGGAGGTTTACAAGGATGTTGCCTGGATTGGGGAGCGTGCCTTATGAGAATGGGGAGAGTGAACTCGGCCCTTTCCCCTCGGAGCGACGGAGGATGAGAGGTGACCTTACAGAGGTGTGCAAGATGATGAGAGGCATTGATCGTGTGGATAGCCAGAGGCTTTTTCCCGGGGCTGAAATGTATAGCATGAATGGGCACAGTTTTAAGGTGCTTGGAAGTAGGTACAGAGGGGATGTCAGGGGTATGTTTCTTTACCCTGAGAGTGGTGAGTGCGTGGAATGAGCTGCCGGCGCCGATAGGATACGGCTTTTAAGAGACTCCTAGACAGGAACATGGAGCTTAGTAAAATAGAGGGCTATGGGTAACCCGAGGGAATTTCTGAGGTCAGGCCATGTTCGGCACAGCTTTGTGGACAGAAGTGTCTGTTTTGTGCTGCAGGTTTTCTATGTTTCTGTGTTTCTATCTGGTAATGTCGAGTCCGGTGCTGATTACGGATTTCAGATCCGTGTTCTTATCCATTATTTGGTTTGCAATTCATGCTTTTAAGGTGTTCCCCAGTTTGCATTTTTTTCGGCTGTGTGAGATTACAATTTTCATTGGCTCCATTACATTGACACTGACACTGAACTTTGCATCATTTCAGTAACGACAGCTTATCTGGATGATCTTACAAACGGTTGTCAGCAATTCTCCTCTGTGCTTACCAGTGATTTCCCATCACCTTTCTCATTGCCAGGTGACCCTTGCCTGAAGTGAATTAATTCCTAATTCCTTCTTCACCAGCTCCGTTTATTTGTCAATTGTCCCGGTTTTATTTATTTATTTTTCTGAAATGTGAGCTTTTGAAGCACCTTTGTCTCATATATTAAAACAGCAAGGAACCAATGCCTTCAGTCCAGCTCGTGTCCATGTCGTCCACTGAAACTCCCTGCTGGTCACAGCTGCTCCTTTAACACCCCAAACTACTCAGTCCTGTTGTTTATCCATGTCTGTTCTAAATATAGCAACTGTGTCCTCCTCCACCACTCCCTCAGCCAGCTCATTACAGGTATTTATCAGTTTTAAATCTCTCCCTCTTAACATTTGTGCCTTCCCCCTAAATCTGGATGCAGTTTTTTTAAGTGAAAACCTGAATACCCTTACTGAATACCCTTTAGACAAACCCCACTGTCCCACCAACATCTCTCCCCCGTTGCCTACTGGAAAGAACAATCCAAAGGATTTATCAGATATTGAAACATTGAAACATTGAAAACCTACGGCACAATAACCCCTTTTGTCCGTTTCTTTTAGACGGACCGGATCGTCCATCCATCATCACTCAACCGCACTCGTCTTTTCACATTGCCGGAGGCTCCCTAAGGTTAACATGTTTCTCACAGTCCCGCCCAGATGCTCAATTGAATTGGCAACTGAACGGTGCCCACCTACACAGTGGGCAGGAGGTCGTCCTCGACAGCATCTCTGTGAACAACGCGGGAACGTATACTTGTGAGGCCTATAACATAGTTACAAAAAGGAACAATGCCTCAACTACGCAAATCAATGTGTTCGGTAGGTAGTCCGTACCTCCCTTTGTTGAAGTCGTATATTTAACTGTGCTGGTGCGGCCAGGCCCGTGCAATTCAACTGAATGTCTGAACCCGTTTAGAAAGTATTCTAATAAGGGCTGCTCGCCATCCAGACAACATCGTTCTAAATCTTCTCTGCATCCTTTCGGTGGCTGCCACAACATTCCTTTAGTGAGAACCGAGCACAGCACTCCAAGTGGAGTCTGATCAGGGTCCTATATATCTGCAAAATTACCTCGGCTCCTGAATTCAAATCTACGATTGATGAAGGCCAATACACACTATGCCTTCTCAACCACAGAGTGAACCTGCGCAGCTGCTTTGAGCGTCCTATGGACTGCGACCACAAGATCCCCATGGTCCTCCAAACTGCCAAGAGTCTTACCATTAATATTATATTCTGCCATTATACTTGACCTTCCAAAATGGACGACTTCGCACTTATCTCGGTTGAACTCCATCTGCCACTTCTCAGCCCTGTATTGCATCCTATCAATGCCCCGCTCTAACCACTGACCGGCCTCCACACTAACCATTGTGTCATCGGCAAACTTACTAACCTATTCCTCTACTTCTCCATCCAGCTCATTTGTAAAAATCACCCCCCAATAGCCTTTGCCTACCTTCCTGCCAGGATTTAACTGCAACCCGTCCTGTTTGTACAGTGGACAGCTGCCCCAGAAGAGTTCCCAATGATCTAGAAGCCTGAATCCTTGCCCCCGTCTCCAAGGGGACATTGCTTTGTGGATCCAGAACTGTCTTGCCCACTGAAGGCAAAGAGTGGTTGTAGACGGGTCATATTCTGCATGGAGGTCGGTGACAAGTGGAGTGCCTCAGGGATCTGTTCTGGGACCCTTACTCTTAGTGAGTTTTTATAAATGATCTGGATGAGTAAGTGGAGGGATGGGTTGGTAAGTTTTCTGACGACAGAATGGTTGAATGTTTTCCGGATACTGTGGAGCACAGTCAGAGGTTACAGCGGAACATTGACAGGATGCAAAACTGTACTGAGCAGTGACAGATGGAGTTCAACACAGATAGGTGTCAGGTGGTTCATTTCGTTAGGTCAAATGTCAAGGCAGAATATAGCATCAATGGTAAGACTCTGAACGATCTTGGGTTCGAGTATATTACTGTAACACACACAAAGCTGCTGCACAGGTTGCCTCTGTGGTTAGGACACCTTAAGGATTGAGTTTAAAACCCGAGAGGTAATGTTGTAGCCATATAGGAACTCGGACAGACCCCACTTGTAGTACTGTGCTCAATACCGGTCGGCTCACTGAAGGAAGTATGTAGAAACCACAGGGACGGTGCAGAGGAGGTTTACGAGGAAGTTGCCTGGATTGGGGAGCATGCCTTATGAGAATGGGTAGAGTGAACTCGGCCTTTTCCCTTCGGAGCGACGGGGGATGACGGGTGACCTGACAGAGTTGTACAAGATGATGAGAGGCATTGATCGTGTGGATAGTCAGAGGCTTTTTCCCGGGGCTGAAATGTATAGCACGAAATGACAGAGTTTTAAGGTGCTTGGAAGTAGGTACAGAGGGGATGTCAGGGGTATGTTTCTTTACCCTGAGAGTGGTGAGTGCGTGGAATGAACTGCCGGCGCCGATGGTCGGCGCCGATAGGATACGGCTTTTAAGAGACTCCTGGACATGTACATGGAGCTCAGTAAAATAGAGGGCTATGGGTAACCCGAGGTAATTTCTGAGTTCAGGCCATGTTCGGCACAGCACTGTTGACAGAAGTGTTTGTATCGTGCTGCAGGTTTTCTATGTTTCTGTGTTTCTATCTTGTAATGTCGAGTCCGGTGCTGATTACGGATTTCAGATCCGTGTTCTTATCCATTATTTGGTTTGCAATTCATGCTTTTAAGGTGTTCCCCAGTTTGCATTTTTTTCGGCTGTGTGAGATTACAATTTTCATTGGCTCCATTACATTGACACTGACACTGAACTTCGCATCATTTCAGTAACGACAGCTTATCTGGATGATCTTACAAATGGTTGTCAGCAATTCTCCTCTGTGCTTACCAGTGATTTCCCATCACCTTTCTCATTGCCAGGTGACCCTTGCCTAAAGTGAATTAATTCCTAATTCCTTCTTCACCAGCTCCGTTTATTTGTCAGTTGTCCCGGTTTTATTTATTTATTTTTTTGAAATGTGAGCTTTTGAA
This sequence comes from Hypanus sabinus, assembly GCF_030144855.1. Classification (NCBI taxonomy): domain Eukaryota; kingdom Metazoa; phylum Chordata; class Chondrichthyes; order Myliobatiformes; family Dasyatidae; genus Hypanus; species Hypanus sabinus. Next base: position 14,706 of record NW_026781592.1, on the reverse strand, counting down.
GCACCTTTGCCTCATATATTAAAACAGCAAGGAACCAATGCCTTCAGTCCAGCTCGTGTCCATGTCGTCCACTGAAACTCCCTGCTGGTCTCAACTGCTCCTTTCTGCCAATAACACCCCAAACTACTCAGTCCTGTTGTTTATCCATGCCTGTTCTAAATGTAGCAACTGTGTCCTCCTCCACCACTCCCTCAGCCAGCTCATTACAGGTATTTATCAGTTTTAAATCTCTCCCTCTTAACATTTGTGCCTTCCCCCTAAATCTGGATGCAGTTTTTTTAAGTGAAAACCTGTTAAAGGCCTTACTGAATACCCTTTAGACAAACCCCACTGTCCCACCAACATCTTTCCCCCGTTGCCTACTGGAAAGAACAGTCCAAAGGATTTATCAGATATTGAAACATTGAAAACCTACGGCACAATAAAGGCCATTCGGCCCACAAAGCAGCGCCGAAGTTGAACACCACACACCTATCTGGGTTGAACTCCATCTGCCTCATCTCAGCCCAGTATTGCATCCTATCAATGTCCTGCTGTAAATTTTGACAGTCTTCCATACTATCCACAACATCCCAATATTTCTGTCATCCTCATATTTACGAGCCCAACCATCCAATTCCTCATTCAGTTCATTTATAAAAATCGCCAAGAGTAGGGGTCCGAGAACAGATCCATAGGGCACGCCACTGGTCACCGGCCTCCATGCAGAATATGACCCGCCTACCAATACTTTTTGCCTTCTGTGGACAGCCAGTTCTGTATCCACAAAAGATATGTCACCTTGGATCCATGCCTTCTTACTTTCCCTATAAGTCTTACATGGGCTACCTTATCAAATACCCTGCTCAAAAATCCATACTTTCTACATATACTGCTCTACCTTCATCAATGTGTTTCGTCACATTCTCAAAAAATTCAATCAAGCTGATAAGACTCACTGGACTATAATTTCCTGGGCTATCCCTACTCCCTTTCTTGAATACCAGAGCAACATCCGCAACGCCCCGATCCTCCGGAAACTCTCCCGTCCTCATTGATGACGCAAACATTACCGCTAGAGGCTCAGCAATCTCCTCCCTCGCCTCCCACGGTTTCCTGGGATGCATCCCTTCCGGTCCAGGTGACTTATCCAAATTGATGATTTCTAAAATCTCCAGAACATCCTATTGCCTAATACCTATCGGCAAGTGGTTTTCAGTCCGTTGCAGGTCATCCCTACAATCGCCAAGATCCTTAACCGTAGAGAATACGGAAGCAAGGTTTTCATTAATTACCTCTTCCGGTCCCATAAAACCTTTTGTACTGCCTCACTTGATTGGGCCCATTCTCTCACGTCTTATCCTCTTGCTCTTCACGTACTTGTAGAATGCCTTGGGGTTTTCCTTAATCCTGTCTGGCAAGGCCTCCTCATGGCCCCTTCTGGAACTAATTTATTCTTAAGCTCCTTCCTGCTTATCTGACAGGTTTCTAGATCTCTATCATTACCCTTTTTTTTTAACCTTTCGTAAGCTCTTTTTTTTCTTCTTCACTCGATTTACAACGGCCTTTGTACACCACGGTTCCTGTACCGTGTATGCTTGTACCTTCCACTAGTAGCGATGAATGGAACACAGTTAGCCAACCTCCAACCTTTGCAATTCTTCCCCGATGCCTATAACTGCTATCACGGAAACCTATGTCCGTCAGATTACATAACTTATAAATGTTTACTTATTATGGAATAGTAAATGTTTGATTTCATTTTCAGATTCGTAACGGAATTCATAAACCTGCAGATTCTATTCTTGTGTTGTGCGCTAACCAATCCCCTATGTTTTAACAGAACGTGTTTCCAATGTCACTGTTACATCTAACGCCACCAGACTGATTGAGTACAGCGACACCGTCAGACTAACCTGCTCCGCAAGAGGCACGAATGTCTCTTACCTGTGGCATGCGGAGAATCGCAAGATAATTCCTGGAGACAGGATTGTTCTGAATGAAGATCACAGCACACTCACTGTTTCTGGAGTGCTACGGACAGACGGAAGTTTCACCTGTAGAGCAAGCAACATGATTAACGAAATCACAAGCTCTCCGTTTTCTCTTCATGTCAGCTGTAAGTGTCCCGATTTTCCGGTAGTTACATATAATATCACAGTTCCTCCGAGATACGGGATTCCGGGAGTTTGTGAGTACATTAGTGATCGTTGCCTGAGGTATTAACCACTATCGACTAACACTGGGACAACTGAACAGTTAATTAGGAGACAGATCCAGGTCTATCTCGGACGCTGGGGAACTAACATTAAAATTTTAAATTTCAAATCCGAGTCACATTACGGCGGCGGTTAAACTACACTATGTCGGTTCAAATCTGTACTTCAGGTACTTCCCCTTTATCCTTAAACTGTGACCCCTCGTTCTGGACCTCCCCAATATCGGAAACAATCTTCCTGCATCTCGCCTGTCCAATCTCTTTAGAATTTTATACGTTTCAATAAGATCCCCCCTCAATCTTCCAAATTCCAGAGAGTATAAGCCTAGTCGATCCAGTATTTCTTCATATGAAAGTCCTGCCATCCCAGGAATCAATCTGTTGAACCTTCTCTGTACTCCCTCTATGGCAAGAATGTCTTTCCTCAGATTACGGGACCAAAACTGCACACAATATTCTAGTTGTGGTCTCATCAAGGCCTTATACAACTGCAGTAGGACCTCCCTACTCCTGTACTCAAATCATTTTGCTATGAATGCCAACATACCATTTGCCTTTTTCACCGCCTGCTGTACCTGCATGCCCACCTTCAATGACTGGTGTACAATGACACCCAGGTCTCGTTGCACCTCCCCTTTTCCTAATCGGCCACCGTTCAGATAATAATCTGTTTTCCTGTTCTTGCCACTAAAGTGTATAACCTCACATTTATCCACATTAAATTGCATCTGCCATGAATTTTCCCACTCACCTATCCTATCCAAGTCACCCTGCATCCTCTTAGCTTCCTCCTCACAGCTAACACCGCTGCCCAGCTTCGTGTCATCTGCAAACTTGGAGATGCTGCATTTATTTCCCTCGTCTAAATCATTAATATATATTGTAAACAACTGGGGTCCCAGCACTGAGCCTTGCGGTGCCCACTAGTCACTGCCTGCAATTCTGATAAGGTCCCGTTTACTCCCACTCTTTGCTTCCTGTCTGCCAACCAATTTGCTATCCACATCAATACCATATCCCCAATACCGTGTGTTTTAAGTTTGCACACTAATCCCCTATGTGGGACCTTGTCAAATGCCTTTTGAAAATCTAAATATACCACATCCACTGGCTCTTCCCTATCCACTGTGCTAGTTACATCTTCAAAAAATTCTGTAAGATTCGTCAGACATAATTTTCCTTTCACAAATCCATGCTGACTTTGTCCCATGATTTCACCTCTGTTCAAATGTGCTGTTATCACATCTTTGATAAGCGACTCTAGCATTTTCCCCACCACCGATGTCAGACTAACCGGTCTATAATTCCCCGGTTTCTCTCTCCTTCCTTTTTTTAAAAAGTGGGGTTACATTAGCCACTCTCCAATCCTCAGGAACTAATCGAGAATCTAAGGAGTTGTAGCGGTGTGCTACACGCAGCGCTAAAATTACGACACGGAGTCGGTAACTGCAGTCGAAGGAGAAAACTTTATTCGAAAACTTCAGCCTCACTTTTAAGCCTCCCTCAACCGGCCCCCCATGGCGCAGAGGCTCCAAAGCTCTGTGCTCACAAACCCCCGTAGGCTATCTAATTGTGAGTCGGTTCGGATGCGCCAGGAAATGGGTCGCCACATAACCCCCCCCCCCCCCCAGAACCGGCGATACACCCCCCAATGTCCACAGTCTGGGCCAGAACCTGCTTGGGAGGTCGGCCTCTGAGCCGAGGCGCCAGAAACTCGGCCGGTTGCGCCAGGTCCACATGGGCCGGTTTGAGGCGGTCCACCGTGAAAACCTCCTCTTTCCCCCCAACGTCCAGCACGAACGTGGACCCGTTGTTCCGGAGCACCATAAACGGCCCCTCGTATGGCCGCTGCAGCGGCGGCCGATGCCCGCCCCTGCGTACAAACACAAACTTACAGTTCTGTAGGTCTTTGGGTACGCAGGTCGGGTGCCGCCCGTGCTGTGAAGTGGGTATGGGGGCCAGGTTACCGAGCTTCTCGCGTAATTTTAGCGCTGCGTGTAGCACACCGCTACAATAGGTGCGCTACAATTACGACACGGAGTCGGTAACTGCAGTCGAAGGAAAAAACTTTATTCGAAAACTTCAGCCTCACTTTTAAGCCTCCCTCAACCGGCCCCCCATGGCGCAGAGGCTCCAAAGCTCTGTGCTCGCAAACCCCCGTAGGCTATCTAATTGTGAGTCGGTTCGGATGCGCCAGGAAATGGGTGGCCACAGAGTTTTGAAAAATTATCACTAATGCATCCACTATTTCTTGGGCTAATTCCTTTAGCACTCTGGGATGCAGACCATCTGGTCCTGGGGATGTATCTGCCTTTAATCCCTTCAATTTACCTAACACCACTTCCCTTCTAACATGTATTTCCCTCAGTTCCTCCATCTCACTAGATAGTCTTGGTCCCTTACTATATCCCTTACTTGGCCCCTCACCCTTGGTCCCTTACTATTTCCGGAAGATTATTTACGTCCTCCTTAGTGAAGACAGAACCAAAGTAGTTATTCAATTGGTCTGCCACGTTTTTGTTCCCTGTCATCAATTCACCTGTTTCTGACTGGAAAGGACCTACATTTGTCCGGAACAATCTTTTTTTTTTTTCTTTTCACATATCTATAAAAGCTTTTACAGTCAGTTTTTATGTTCCCTGCCAGCTTGCTCTCATAATCTTTTTTCCCTTTCCTAATTAAGCCCTTTGTCCTCCTCTGCTGGTCTCTGAATTTCTCCCATTTCTCAGTTGTGCCACTTTTTTTTTGCTAATTTATATGTTTCTTCTTTGGACTTGATACTATCCCTAATTTCCCTTGTCAGCCACGGGTGCACTGCCTTCCCTGGTTTATTCTTTTGCCAAACTGGGATGTGCAATAGTTCTATTCATTCATATTGAAATTATCTCTTTAAAATTCTAATTCTAGTTTCTGTTTTTTTTTCACAACACCACGGAAGCTGATCCGAACTTGGTACAGTGAGTGCAAAGTTATTACTTTTCAATTAAATGCACCATTGAATCTCCGGCGCAGTGTAAGGCAGTTTAGGAAGTTTGGTAATAATTCCGTTCACCGAAAGGGACAGGGAAAGTTCAGAGTGTAAAACGCTCACAGTCCATATCAGCCCCACAACCCTTCTGGCAAATGTCCATCGCTACGACGAGGTGGGGATCCATTGCTTCAGTGCACATGTGGAAGCGGGAAGTTACAGCTGTTAGATCTGGATGAAAATCACAATGGGCAGTGGTGTTACAGCCACCGGTCCTCACTGATAGAGACTAAACCTAGAATATTGGAACTAAAAACGCGTCCTACGATAACACGCTGTAAACTGGAGTGTCCCGATAATTGCACACGTGGTCAGTGACTTGACTGCATAGTGTGTGCCTACATGACATTCGGCCCGATCACTGATTACATGAGTTATTGCATTTACACACTGCAAGTTGCCTTACCTATCCCCGCAGAGCAACGCTTTGAATTTTGTCTGGAACGTTTTTCTGAACTCCCTTCCACAAAACACACACCTGGGGAAGTTTTACGAAACGATACGCTTATGACTGGCGTGCATTGTATCCAGCTTGGAGGAGGAGACGGGTTTTGGGATATGAGGTAACTGTGCAGTTCATAGTTTCGGAAGACGTGGATAATCTGACACTGTGTCCCGACTCTCCTCTTTCCCGCGCGTGGCTTCCAGACGGATGCATTCTCCGGTGTGTGGGAGCGCTTTCTCTGGTGGTGGGCTGTTCTTCCTCTTCCGCTGAGGAATGCTGTTATATCTCCTGTGTGATTAGTTGCAACCCCTTTTGTCCGTTTCTTTTAGACGGACCGGATCGTCCATCCGTCATCACTCAACCGCACGCATCTTTTTACATTGCTGGAAGCACGATCAGGTTAACATGTTCCACGGAGTCCCGCCCAGATGCTGAATTGAATTGGGAACAGAATGGTGCCCGCCTACAAAGTGGGCATGAGGTCGTCCTCGACAGCGTTTCTGTGGCCCACACGGGAAAGTATACTTGTGAGGCCTATAACACGATTACAAAAAGGAATAATGCCTCAACCACGGAAATCATTGTGTTCGGTAGGTAGTCCGTACCTCCCTTTGTTGAGGTCCTATAATTAATGGTGTTGGTGCAGACGGGCCCGTGTAATCCAACTAAATGCCTGAGCAAATTCTAACGATATCAATCCACAACGTTGCATATTGATGAATAAGAGTATTGATGAAGATGAAAATTGGAATTGTTCTGACTTGCTGATTAAATTGCAAATTTTTACTTGCTGCAGTTAAGACCAGAAGGCCTTAATCATTGGAAGGAGATTTAGACCATTTGGCCAATGGAGTCCGTTCCGCCATTTCATCATGGCTGATCCAATATTCCTCGCAGTCCCGATCACAGCCGTTTCCGCATATTCCTCATGCCCTGACCAATTGTGAATCTGTCATCCTCGGCTGTAAACTTACATAACGATACTCCCTCTACAGCTGCCTGTGGAACATAATTCTCAGATTCATCATGTTCTGAAGAAAGAGATTCATTTTCGCCTTGGTTTCTGAAAGGATACCACTCTATGCACAGGTTGTGTCTTCTGGGATTAGACTCTCCCGCCATGAAAATCATCTTTCCCACATCCACTCCAACAAGGCCTTTCACAATTCGATAGGTTTCCATGAGGTCTCCCCACATTCTTCTGAACCCCAGTGGGTAGAGGCACGGACCCATCAAACCCTCTTCTCCAGTAAAGCCATCAAACTTGGGATCATTTTGGCGAACTTCTTTGGAAACCGCTTCAGTTTAATCACATTCTCTCTCAACGACAAGGGTCCCAAAATGCATCACAATACTCCAAGTGAGGCCTCACCGGTGCTTCATCAAGTTTCAGCACTACATCCCTCCTTTTATATTCTAGTCCCCTTGTAATGAATGCTGACATCGCATGACCCCTAATACCTGAAACATCCGACATTTCACAGTGTGTTCCACGGTGAGGGATGATGCAGTTTGTCCACCAGTTCCTTGTTCCCCGTACTACCTCTCCACTATCGTTTCTGTACGGCCCGATATCCACTCTTGCTTCTCGTTTCACACTTGTTGTACGTTAAGACTCTGTGCCGATCTTCATTAATATTAGTGGCTGGAGTGCTTTCTCATTCATCTTTACCTTCTAAATGACCTTTTAGTTGCCAATTGTTTTTTATACAACTTCCCAATCATCTGACTTCCCATTAATGATTGTTCCATCATATACCCTCCTTTTGACCTTCATGTTGGCTTTGACTTCTCTTCTCCGCCACGGTTATGTCATCTTTCCTTTAGAATATTCCTTCCTCCTCTGCCGTCATCCCCGCCAGTGTTATTTCTCAAGTAAATCTGGCCAACCCCTCTCTAGTGTTTCTCTAACTCCTTTTAACCCACTGTAACACTGGTTCATCTGACTCTTCAGGTTCGCCTTCTCACATTTCAGGATGAAGTCGATCATATGATGATCACTTACACCAACATTCTATTTTCCATAAGCTCTCTGATCAATTTCGGCTCATTGCACATCAGCCAATCCGGAGGAGCCGACGTCATGCCGAAATCTGGCTGCGCCAGATCTCCACGGATCCTTCTGTCAATCTGGCTCCCTTCCAATTGCAACTCCACTTAGTTGCCTATCGTGCAGCGACAAGAAGCCTTCCCACAGGAATGTTTACCCCTCCCCAGTTCAGGAGCCAACCGACCCTTCTCTAGAGGTCGCAACTTCCCTGGAGGAACCCATGATCATTATTCCTACGCCATCCCTCCTCCGCCAACTCCTCAGCCAGATATTAAATACGAAGTCACTCTACTTTTGGCTTCAACAGCAGGGGGCACGGGTAGTTTATTTTCACATGCTCCACGGGACAATTAAACTGTAGCCAAGTGCAATTCTGTTTTAGTCTGCTTTGCTGGAGAATGTATGTTCTTACTGCAGGAATATCCATGTATTGAGGAACATCTGAAATGGGAATAGGTTGCTCACCGTCCCCTTGGGTAACAGCAGTAAAACTTTAAACTCAGTGCCGGCGTTTAGTTCAAGCTGGATACTGACTTGATATCGAAGCACATAGGGATAAGAACTGGGAATGCCGACGATATTGAGCTGGCAGCATCCAAATATTATTCTCGTGTTGTAGATAAAACCCCGTGTAAATCTATGTACATTTCAATTGTATTTACAGAGACAGTGACTGGGGTTACTGTCGTGGCCAGTGATCCCAACCCCCTTGAAGACCCCGATACCATCACACTCAGCTGTCCCGCGTCGGGCACTGTTCAGACACGGACATGGTTCAAGGATAACCAACCCATCCAGGAAAACGGCAGAATATTTACATCCCCCGACAAGGCGAAACTGACTATAATCAGAGCTAACAGAAACGACGCAGGGACGTACAAGTGCATCGCCAGCAATTCATTCAGCAGTGGCGCTGGAGTGACCAACGTGCAAGTTTACTGTGAGTAAACAGTTAGTCAACCGCGTTCATTTGTATCAGATATTACACTAAACAACATTTGCTCTCATCTTTTCAATGAAGACAGAAGGTCATAATATCCCGTATCCATCAGGATTTTTCTCTAATCAGCACTTTTCTTCATTTTATAAATGGATCAGAGAAGTTCAGAATTGAACCGGAGCGTCCAGTTGTGTCCAATATAGTGTCAAACCTGACATTAACTTGCTTTGCTCTGTCAGTCCCCTGTGGTATATATTCATGGTACAAGGGGGACAATCTCCGGCAGACAGGGCAGGAACTCACCCTTGTGTCAGTGACAATGGGAACAATCTCCGGCAGACAGGGCAGGAACTCACCCTTGCGTCAGTGACAATGGGAACAATCTCCTGCAGACAGGGCAGGAACTCACCCTTATGTCAGTGACAATGGGAACAATCTCCTGCAGACAGGGCAGGAACTCACCCTTGTGTCAGTGACAATGGGAACAATCTCATGCAGACAGGGCAGGAACTCACCCTTGTATCAGTGACAATGGGAACAATCTCCTGCAGACAGGGCAGGAACTCACCCTTGTGTCAGTGACAATGGGAACAATCTCCTGCAGACAGGGCAGGAACTCACCCTTGAAATCAGTGACAATGGGAACAATCTCCTGCAGACAGGGCAGGAACTCACCCTTGTCTCAGTGACAATGGGAACAATCTCCTGCAGACAGGGCAGGAACTCACCCTTGTATCAGTGACAATGGGAACAATCTCCTGCAGACAGGGCAGGAACTCACCCTTGTGTCAGTGACAATGGGAACAATCTCCTGCAGACAGGGCAGGAACTCACCCTTGTATCAGTGACAATGGGAACAATCTCCTGCAGACAGGGCAGGAACTCACCCTTGTGTCAGTGACAATGGGAACAATCTCCTGCAGACAGGGCAGGAACTCACCATTGTATCAGTGACAATGGGAACAATCTCCTGCAGACAGGGCAGGAACAAACCCTTGTGTCAGTGACAATGGGAACAATCTCCTGCAGACAGGGCAGGATCTCACCCTTGTGTCAGTGATAATGGGAACAATCTCCTGCAGACAGGGCAGGAACTCACCCTTGAGTCGGTGAGCTCGGTTGACGTTGGGAGTTATACATGTCGGATTAATAACGGCGTAACCAACAGGACCAGTTATCTTACAAGGTGTAGTTAGCGCACACGGTGAGTGAATGTGTCTCTCATTCGTTCATGTAAACCCGATGATCAAAGATTCAAACCGTTTCCTTCTTACGCTTTCCTCACGCCCTACCTTCAATCCTCCTTCTAAGTGGCCTACCAGAATAAAAGAGTAATTGATTTAAATTGATTCAATATCGAGACCAGCGACCAGAAGTTTCCAGAGCGTGGATCAATTATCATTTCTTAAATAAAGATGAGTTTTCGCCATGTAAAATATATGCTTGTTTTCTGTGTCATCACCAAAAACAGATGAAAATTGTACCTTCCGGGCTGGCGCGATCGTGGGCATTATACTCGGTTTACTTATCATGGGCCTGGTGGGAGGATTCAGTGGATGGCTGTTCGCAAGAAAAGCTGGCGGGTAATTGCATTTCTCTACGAATTTCGTTCCTACCTTTAATAATTGAATGTGAATTTCGGCAGAATCGACTTCAGCTGGGATCAGGGCCCATCTGTGGACAGAATCAGCATTCCGCCTTCACGGCGAAGTTGTCTGTCCGAAATTTGTCTGAAAGAGGTTTGCGTTCAGCAATATGTGTGTGAACAGCCTTATCTGTCAAAAAGGCCAAAGCAGTTTTGTCTACTTAACCCATCTGTCGATGCTATCGAGCTCGCCTGGTACAGGGCATCCGATAAACAGAACGTTATTAAGGGATATCTGGAGAGAATCGAATGGAATTATAGAGGCCATTCTCATTCGGTGCATCAGCGCAGGAAAGTAAGTTCCTGACGAATTATTTTCTTGTCTTTGTTTCAGTTTATTCAGCAACATATATCCACCGAAATCTAAAAATGGCACGGGCAGAAATTCCGGATGGAAAAGTGAGTGAACTCCGTTTCAACTGTCCTAATACTGAGTCCAGCGGAAGCTCAGCATTTGATTTTAATCTGGGTGCTCCTAGTCCACTGAAGCTGGAGCTGGTCATCCGAGCGAATGGTCACGGATGATGCGACTTTCACCGTTGGGTTTTCCAGTTATTTTAGCAATTTCAGTTATTTTAGTTATTTTACAATATCAGCGAAGTAATGGGATGGTAGTTCATGCAACTTAATTTCTCTCCATATTGATCAATATCGGCCCTCAATTCCTGGTTCCGGCGATTGGTGGGAAGGGAGCTCATGCTCTCAATGGCTTTTTCTATTGGGCCGGTTTGACGTCTGCTGTGTTCAACAAAGCCCCCTGACGGTCGGCACCCTTGTGCCATATCTGTTTTGTTTCCTCAGGCGCCTTCGACACAAAGACCGTAAACTCATCAGAATATTATGAAAATGTCCAAATGGATGAACAGGTTGGATGTTTGCATTATGTCCGTGATCTCACTCATTTCTTTGCAAAGAGGGAAAAAAGAACATAAGTAATGTGATGGGTAGCGTCCATCGGGCCCTTCGGCACGGATGGGGCATTTAACAAGATCCTGGATGATCGATCCCGGATCTTATTTTCCGTTAATGGAGAAACGACACATTATATTCCGCAAAGTAGACCCAAACCTGATGGCATGAACATCGACCTTAACCCACCGGTATTTCTGTTCACTTCTCTCTTCTTCTATTTTCCACTCCGGCCTCTTACCTCTTCTCCTCACCTGCCCATCAACTCCCTCCGGTGACCCTCCCTCTTCCCCTTCCCCTATGGCACACTCGCCTCTGCATTCGGTTCACTGTGGTTAAGAATTCGTATGGTGTATTGACCTTCATCAATCGTGGGATTGAATTCAGGAGCCGAGAGGTAATGTTGCAGCTCTATAGGACCTTGGTCAGACCTCACTTGGAGTACTGTGCTCAGTTCTGTTCGCATCACTATAGAAAGGATGTGGAAGCCATAGAAAGGGTGCAGGGGAGATTTGCAAGGATGCTGCCCGGATTGGGGAGCATGCTTTTGAGAATAGTTTGAGTGAACTCGGCCTTTTCTCCTCGGAGCTAAGGAAGATGAGAAGTGACCTGACAGAGGTGTACAGGATGATGAGAGACATTGATCGTGTGGATAGTCAGAGGCTTTTTCCCAGGGCTAAATTGCTTGCTACAAGAGGACACAGGTTTTAGGTGCTGGGGAGTAGGTACAGATGAGATGTCAGGGGTAAGTTTTTTTACTCGAAGAGTGGTGAGTGCGTGGAATGGGCTACCGGCCACGGAGGTGGAGCCGAATACAATAGGGTCTTTTAAGAGGCTTTTGGATAGGTATATGGAGCTGAGTAAAATAGAGGGATATAGTTAAGCATAGTAATTTCTAAGGTAGGGTTGTGTATAGCACAACTTGGTGGGAGGAAGGGCCTGTATTGTGCTGTAGGTTTTCTATGTTTCTACGTTTTACTTTTTCTTCAGTCTTTACCCCTTTCCCACTCATTAGGCCTCACCTCCCAGCCAGTGCTCATTCCCCTGGCCACCATTCTGTCCAGGCGTCTTCCTGCCTTCTTCCCAGCCCAGTAGAAGGGTCTCTGCACAAAACGTGAACGGCTTAATGAATTCCATTAAAGCTGCCCGACACTCTGAGCCCTTCGGCATTTTGTGTGTGAGATTCCAGCACCTGCAGAATTTCCCCAGAATTCCCCGGAATCCATAACGCCTGTGTGATGAAAAATCACATCTTAAACTTGCTGTAATACATTTCATGAAAGAGTCTTTTAAAATGTCCGATCATTGTGAGTAACTCCACACACACACACACACACACACACACACACACACACACACACACACACACACACACACACACACACACACACACACACACACACACTGAATCAGAAACACGCGGTGCAGCGAATGGTGAACGAGGCAATATTACCCCAAACACAAACTAATGTGATGCATTGATACTCCCGGGGTTTATCGGCGGAGAGTCAGAATACAATTGCTGTGAACTTGTTGAAACGTCTCAAAAATAACACGTAATCTTCTCTTTCAAGGGTGCAAGGAACGATGCGCAGGATGGAGACTCCACTTACACGGTAAGGGAAACATTAGCGTCAATCCCTTTTGAACTAATTGTTTCCTCTTCAGAACCTGAAGTGAGACTCTCGACAGCGAGAATGTCGAAGTTTCAGTAACGGGGGGAGCCAGAAATGGCGGAGGAACTCATTAAGTATCACGTGTTCGCCTTCACTGTTGAAGACACCATCAGTATGACAGTGTCAGGAGACGGAAGTGGTTGCAGCCACTATAATAAGCAGAAGATGCCAGACAATCTGGAAGGTGGATAAATAACCTGGGGTGAATGGATGAGATTGACTGCACGCCAGGCGTCTGAAATAGGCCGGTGAAGTGGTCGTAGAGGAATTAGTACTCATACCATCATGGAATTGTTTTGGAGGATTGGAAATTTGCAAACATCACTTCGTTCTTCTTGAAGAAAGGGAAGTAAACGACAGGGGCTGATACGCCTGTTAGCTTGAGGCCTCTGTGTACTGCAGGTCTGAGGAAGGAAAGGGTGAGCTCATTGAATGATGAATAATTGGAAGACCTATACTGACTGGGCGTGGAGCGATTCTCTCAACCTGAGGGAGGGGGTGCTGGTCTGGGACCAGAGGGCGGCGCTGTGGAATGCATGGTCCGGAATGGATGGTGTGAGTACTAATTCCTCTACGATGGAATGCAGAGAACCCTTCAGAAGAGAGCGATGAGGAGGAATATCTTTAGCCGAAGTGTGGTGTATCTCTGTAATTTGTTTGTCCCTTATGGCTCTGGGGTCAAAGGCCCCGGGTTACGCGAAGCAACGTTGATAGTTTCAAGTATTGCAGAGTGAAAGCAGATGATTAGGGTTGGGAGGGAAAATTCATCCGTCATTATAGAATGGTGGAGGAGGCCAATGTACCGAAGGGCCTAATTCTGCTCTTGTGTTTTATGCTCTTGTGAACTTATAGTGCTTTCTGCGATATTTAATAATCATAACTGTGTCTCTGATCCTCTCTTCATCATGGCCCGACTGTTCCGTGTTTCTCTCAGACACGAATTGTTAAGAATGCGTAGGTCCTTTTCAATGTTCTTCTAATTCTTCTCTGACACATAAATGCTTTTGGTCATAATTTTTACTAATCCTGCTGATTTCCTCGTATTAACAGGGTCTTATCCTGGAGTATCGATCTGTTTACCGTGATCTGAACAGGTATGTGAACCGAATCTGGGGCTGCCGACACGTAATGTCACTTGTAAAGGAAAGGTATTCACTAATTTCAAGCCTATGGGCCGTGCAGGGTCCTGGTTGTGCACATCTCATAGTCACACTGAGATTGGAAGTTTAGAGACAAGTAACAGAGCAAGACTGGAGTCTGGCGGCGTCGCACAGCGATATATTGATATTGAAAGGAACACTTTTCCTGAGTCTATAGCGATATAATAAATATTAATTGCGGTTGCATTGTCACAATATCAGACACAGATTCTGAAATCATCACCCGTATTTACCCTCACCAGCAGCCACACTTTCCGGTTGCTGACGTAGTCAACATAAATTGTGAATTGTTTCCGCAGCTGACGTCACTGTGAACGGAATCCGATGATTGGATCGTGTATTGGCACAGAGAATGGACAACCATCCAGGATAAATCCACCGTTCAAAATGGCTTTTTTTTTCTTTGTAATCGTTCTCCAGGTCTCTATTAAACCTATTCCGCGTTTCCTAGCCTCACGACAAAGACATCACAGAAGATTCTGTCTCGTTTCCGTCGCAGCAGCTTAGTTCTCTCGCATCAACCCAGACTGGTGCTGTGGCGTTTCAGGGGATTTCCATAAAATGACCGCTGTTCGAATCCCTATCCCGGTCGTACTCTATTCTCAACACGTGATCAGTTGTGTTTGAGCTGCAATGTCTAATCTATATAGCAAAAT